>NC_056743.1:1128574322-1128831822 GCF_019279795.1 Protopterus annectens
ATGATCCATGCACTCGTTAAGTGCTTATAAAGTGCATTTATATAGGATTCAGCAGTCGTACGTCCATTTTCTGTCAGCATGGGTGTCTTGAAGTTTGCCACTTCTGTCTTAAGAAGTGTGAAGTTGGCTTTGGAGAAATTTTTTACGGTGGTTTCCCTAATGGGGGGTGGGGCTGGGATGTGGATGTTTAGGGTGATTAGCTTGTGGTCGGATCTGACCAATGAGGAATTGACCTCTGGTTTGGAACACCGGTTGCCCATGTTGGTAATGACCAGGTCTAGGATATTGCTGCCCCTGGTGGGGGTGTGGATAAGTTGATCCAAGGCATTGGAATTTATGAATTCCAGAAAATGTTGAGCACAAAAGTTGGTACATGAGTAGTTTTCCCAGTTAATAGTGGGGTAGTTGAAATTGCCCATTATTAGGGTGTTAGGTTGTACCCTAATATTTTCTAGTGTATCAAGAAATGAGCAATGCTTGTAATGGTCTGTAGACTACCTGGAACTTAGCTATGAACCTATGAACAACTTGAAATTTTTCTGTAATACAGTCATAACAAGAGAACAAAACAAAACAAACAAGCAAACAAAATGTTTTCATCAAATAGCAGGAATATAGTATACAAATTTGTAAAAAAAAAAAAAAACAGATTCATTTTACATGTACACTGTGGCACTTGGGAGTGTTGCTTGGTGATTTGATAACTGCAGACCCAAATAAAAAAGTGCATTCAGTGGCTTGCCTTGTCTCTTGAGATGCACTTTGGGTGTGATTATCAAAAAAAATCTAGCCATCTTTCACATTTTGAAATGTTTGGTGTAATTTCTCCTTCTCTTTTTCTGGATGTAGTTTCACATTTTATATGTAATTACATCAGACAGCAGAATAATAAAGCTTATAACTTTAACAATTTTAGATATTTAGTGAGGTGGGCTAACTTGCCTATGGGTTGATGTCAGGATGAAGTCCAAAAGTCCCATGTTTTTTACTGGTGGCTGAATTCATCATCTGTTTTGTTCCATGGTGGTTTTGGCTATGACGTGGTTGTGGTTGAAGCTGCATGCCTCTGTTCTAGGAGCAAATAGTCGTTATCTGGTCTGCCTCATGCTCAAGTGAAGATATTCATATTCAGTGGCCTTGAAATAAGTAATCCTTTAACTGACAGGTGAGTGCTGCTTAGAACACTGAACATATATTGTTGGAGCAAAGCTTTTTATTAGTACATGTGGGCAGAGATTAAGGTAGTTACCACCCATGATGTCAAGCCCCAAACCGCTCCCCAGTAACACAAGTTATTCATTAACTGAAGTTTGTAATTTCTTTAACTTGGAGGATGGCAGTCCCCCTAGCAAAAGATTTGTGCCATCTCTTCACATGGGTCTGTTTACTTTGGCTTACTCCACCTGCAACATCCTCACCACATCTCTTTCACTGGCTTCACTCCAATTTGGATCTCCATCACTACTGAATACTGTGGCCACCTAAATCTTGCAGACTAATACTCATTCATCATTTAACTCTGGAGCTGTATTTTAATGTTTACTGATTTATTTTAATCTCTAAGATTCACAGGACTAGCAGCCCCATTGATCAATGCCCCTTGCTTGAAAACCCACTTAGTCCCAGTGGTCTCCTCATCTGTCCCAAATGGGATAGATCCCGCTCTCTCCATTATTCCATTACTTCCCAGCAATAGAACTAAAGCATTCCAATGTGCAAGACTCAGTTTCAGTTACATTTTTATTTTTTAATGCTTCAGTGAGGACAATAACTCCCTTTATCCATTACAGGCACTACCTTGGGAGCATCCTACCCTCTACAAAGGCAGTTGTTACCCCAACAGAGAAGTATTGTCACTTGGGTTTTCTAAATAAAAGACCATGTGATAATTATGTTCTTCACTACTCCCCAGTAAATTAAGTAACTTGCTAATTCAAATTCATACCGTAACCTTGCAGTCAAGAAATTTAGATGCAAAATAAAAGCAACTGCATGTTATTAGCTTGGAGGACCATGTGGCAGCCAGCCATCTCAGATCCGTCTTATCTGGAGAGCACTCGTGATGGTTGAGAGTGTTGAATCATCTTCATTTGGCCACACAAGAGGAAGCCAAACAATGTACACTTTTTAACAAATGATTGAGAGGTCTGGCACCTGACTGTGGTTCCACTGATTCTGCTCCCAGGACATGCAGACCAGGATATGTTGGAACCCACATCAGAATATATGACGTCCGTGCATACAGACAGCTATGTATACCTCAACTGTCCCCACACACACAGTTCAGAAAGGATTACCCTCAGCTAGCTGTAGGTGGCCCATATGTGATATATTTGCATATGTTGTGTGCGATACATACACACATGTATATGGGCAACAGATAACATATACCAAGCATACACATGCATAGATGTGGGGAACTGAGAGACAGACAGTGATACAGAGAGAGACATAGGAGGACCCAGACAGAGTGAGTCACACACACGGATACCCTGAATGGCATACAGTGATGTCCTGCTGTGGACACTGGCATATCAGTTGTAAACAGTTGCACATGCCAGCATAAAAGGTGAGTCCCATTGTGTAACAGTACTGAGGTTGAGTTTATAATATCACATAACCTGTGTGTGTGTGTGTGTGTGTGTGTGTGTGTGTGTGTGTGTGTGTGTGTGTGTGTGTTTGTGTGTGTGCGTGCGTGCGTGCATGTGTGTGTGTGTGTGTCGGCATAGGTTCAAGTATTAGGAGACTCTTCCCACTTCAAATTGCCCTACTTCACAAGATCTGCTGCCTTCATTCACCTTAGAAGTACCATTGGATACTGATCACCCCTATAAGCTCTGTAGCACGTGCGATAACTGCATAACACTATAGTATAAATAACCAGATTGGTAGGGGTTCTAATCTCAATACTGGCAGCTGTGTGTGTGTGTGTGTGTGTGTGTGTGTGTGTGTGTGTGTGTGTGTGTGTGTGTGTGTGTGTGAGACAGTTTATGTGAGAGTGAGAGGGCATGTGTTTGTTTGTTTGTAGGTGAAACACCTTTAGGCCATTCCCATCCACAACACTTCCCAGTGCCCCACTTTATCAGTCCTGCTGATGTCATTCCTCTTATTGGCACCTTTGGCCAGTTGTCAGCCCACTCAGCTCCATAGCATGTGTCATAACTGTGTAACACAAAAGTACAAATCACTAGCTAGACATGGGTTCTAATCTCAGATGTGGCAAATGAGTGTGTGTGTGTGTTGGTAAGAATAGGTATTTTGATAAGTCTTCCACCCACTCCTGCTGATGTCATTCCTCTTAGCAGCTCCTTTGGCCAGTTGTCAGCCCAGTAAGCTCTCTAGTGTGTGTGATAACTGTGTAACACTATAGTACAAATAGCTAGATAGGCAGGGGGTTCTACTCTGAGATCTGCTAAGTGTGTGTGAAAGTGTGTATGTTTGTAGGAAGAAGTATTTTGGTAAGTTTCCCACCTATTAACATAATTTATCAGTCCTGATGATGTCATTCCCCTTATCAGCACCTGTGGACAGTTGTTAGTCCAGTAAGCTCTGTAGTGTGTGCGATAACTGAGTACAAATAACTAAATAGGCAGGGATTCTACTCTCAGATCTGGAAAATGTGTGTGTGGGTGTATAACTGTGTATGTTTGTAGGAAAAAGTATTTTGATAAGTTACCCACCCAATGGCCTACATTATCAGTTATGCTGATGTCACTCCCCTTATAGGTTCATAGGTGTGTACTAGCCTAATGGGCCTGGAGCCATTACAAGCCTAGCCCATAGAAGTGTCCTGCTATTGTGCCACCCGACATTAGTTCACAGTGACCCCATCAAGTACAGTCACTGGAGTGATCACTGGGGTGAACATTCTATTCCATCCACTCATCAAGATATCTCTGGAACAGGGTTATCTAGGTGCTTTGCTTGACTATGTATGGGAAGTCTATTCCAGGGCATGTGCCATCTGTGGGTGAGGAACCTGTCCCTCCAGCATGTTGTGTTGATTGTGGCAATGAGGTTGAGGTCCCTGCAGTGTATGGTGCAGAGAGATTATGATGTCTTTAGATGTAGCATTTGTAAAAGAGCTGGGCCACACATGGCTTTTCAAGTCAAGCAGAGATTGCCTCTAAGTAGGTGATATGAGACTGAGAATAGCTGGTGTCGCTTGGGTTTGTCTGTGTAGGACATGTGTTTAATGCCTAGGATCCTCATTGTGAGGTGCTTCTGTGGCCTCCCCAGCTGTTGCATGTGAGGTACATGCCAAATGGGCCATTATACTTGATGACTGGTGTAATGAGGGAAGAGTTCACAGAGATGATGACCTCCTTCTTCCTGGATGCAGAACCCTTGGTAATGAGATGTGCCACATAGAAGGATTTCCTGACCACAGTGGCAATGTGGTGGTTAAAGGAGAGGTTGCTGTCAACTTGTGTCCCCAGATCTCTTATAATGCCTACAGTGGTCAGTGGGCTCCCATCGATGTGGTACTTAGTGGGAACTGAGATTTTACCAAAGAGGCTGATGATACATTTTGTGGTGTTAAGCTTTAGGTCATGATTTCCACACCAGTCAGTGGTCTCAGTGAAGCCTTTCTGTATGATGTCTGCATCACTTGTGGAATTAATGATGGCTCCCAGCTTGCGGTTGTCTGTGAACTTGGTCAGCCAGAGTTCCTTTGTGTTGGCTTGGACCCATGAGAAGTACATGCTGAACAGGAGAGTACCAGAACTGATCCCTGTGGGACTCTACTCATGACTGGCTGGCAGTCTGACTTGGAGCTCACTACGTTCACACTGTGTGTTCTATCTGTGTGCCAATTTGCAACCCCCCTAATGATATATGGGTTGATGCCTAGTTTGGTGGGTTCATCCATAATTCCTGACTGAGGAATGGTGTAAAGAGCCTTGGCCAGATTGATGTAGGTTGTATGCAGTGCCTTACTGTCATACACAGCCCTGGTGACTGACTCAAAGAAGTCACTCAGGATGAGCAGGCATGATCTACCTTTCACAAAGCCAAACTGTGTGAGGTCCATAGTTAGGAGATTACCTATATGTTTGTTGACCAGGTCCTTGATGATGTGCTCCATAGCTGTACATATCAGACTCATCAGGCTAAATGGACTGATAATTCCCAGGGTCTGTAGTTGCCACACCTTTATGAAGAGGGATGACTGTAGCAGTGCACCATTTGGGAGGGACCAAGCCTGATGTGAGGCTGTGACTGAACAGAGCACACAGATGTGGTGCCAGATATCTTTGCAGTTCATGTATAACACAGTCAGGGATAATGTGGGGTCCCATGGAAGCTGTATTCTTGCCCATGGACAATGCAGGTGTAACCTGGGTTGCAGTAATCCTGGGTGTCTGGCATTCTTCTGGCTTGTGATTGTTCCCCTGGGGGGGAGGGAGGGGTAAAGCTGGCACTGAATGTGTTGGCAAGAATGTTGGCAATAGTTGTTGGTTCAGTATAGGAGGTAGCATTGTGCAGTAACTTAGAACACTTCTGGGTATTGGAGTGGAAGTTCTTGATATCACTAACAGAGGATTTGTGATTTTTGTCAGTGTCTGCTGCAATTCTGCCATCATAGGTGGCTTTAGATGATTTCTTGAGGGATCTCAAGTTATTGTTGAGGCTAATAAGGGAGTTTTTCCACTCTTGGGACTCCACTTTTTTCTGCAACAGTTTCTTCCTGCAGTTGTACAGGTTATTAATGGCAGGGGACCACCAGATTGGCCTCCGGTGTTTGGAGAAGAGTGTCATGGTTCTGTTGGATATGGCTTGTTCCATGCATTGATGTACATGGTCATGCAGTGCATTTGTGCATGATTCGTCAGTCATGCAGGTATTTTAAATTGGCATGGGTGCTGTGAAGTTAGCCACCTCTATTCTTATGAGTCCAAAGTCAGTTTGGAGAGGTTTTTCAATGTGGTTACATTTGCAGGATATGTGTGTGAGATGTGGATTTCCATGGTGATTACTCTATGTTGGATCTGACCAGGTAGTGATTGACTACTGTTGTCAAGCAATGGTCCCACATGTTAGTAATCATCACAGGTCAAGGATGTTGCTTACTCTACTGGGTGTCAGAATAAGTGGTCCAGGACATTGGAAATGATGAATTCCAGGAAGTGTTGGGCCAATGTATTGGTGCTTGAGTATCTTACCCAGCTGATGGAGGGGTAGTTGAACTCTCCTAGTATGAGAGTGTTGGGTTGGACCATGACAGTTTCCAGGGTGTTGTGCAATGTGGATTGAGAGTCTAGAGACATGGATGTGGACCTAAAGCAGGCTATGACCTGGATTGCATCATTACCCAATGTCAGTTGTACCTGAAGTATCTCAGATGCATTATGCTGGAATACTACTCTGGATGTGTGCATATCTGTTATTAATATGGAGACACCACCACCTTTGTAGCTCTGGTCTATGTTTTGGGACTGATAGGTGTGGATTGAGTTATAGGCTGGTAGTGCAGGGGTGCTGTCTGCTGCTGTATACCAGGTCTCCATTACAGCACAAATGTCACTGTTCTCCATTTTGAGGAGTGCTTCTAGTGGCTGCATCTCGAGATGTAGATGTCTAGTGTTGAGCAGCATGACCCTCAGATTGCATATCTGAATAGCTGTTAAGGTGGTAATTTGATTTGGAACACTGCCTAAAATGGGACGATAGGGGTGACAAGACACTTAGCCAGTACTTGGAAACCCAGGGATGACAGATGCAGGCCATATCTTGCAAGCCATCACAGTCTATCAATCATGTCATCCCAAGCAGACAGATACTGGCTCCCATGAGAGTGACAGCAGACACTTAAGCCAATTGTTGAAGTTGATCATTTGTTGTTTGTACTGCGGTATCATTCTGAGTGACAGTAGTATACTGCTCAAAGCTACTGTCATACCTGCCTGACCCACATAATCTGAGAGCTCCACCATGTCTGTTTTCATATAGTCTATGGAGGTGCATGTCAGGTCATTCACACACACATGGACAATGACAGAGTGATTGATACTTGTAGTTGTTGTGGAGTGACCTGACTGGGTGTGTTATGTGTTGGATTCTGGCACCTGATAGACAGCTGACTGTTACCTCCTCCATGTTCAACTTATTGAGTGTGACATCTGTGTGCCTCACTGTTGATTCACCTATGATTACTGTATCAGTCAAGGTGATTGGCCTTTGGGGGTGAGGTTGAGGGGCACACTGTGTAGGTGAGATATGTGTACTGTGGTTTGTGCTGTGTTGTGGTGGTTGAGTGGGTGTCTGTCTTGGTAGTCTCTGCTGTTTGGGTAAATGTCTATTGAGTTCCTCTGTGAAGGTGAGTGTGTGGTTATTGTTTGTATGTCAGAGCTGTGATAGTGGGTGTTCTGGAGGGGTATGTGTTCCATGTGGTGTGTTGCAGGTGTTGACCCTTCTCCTGTTGACCAACTAGTCCAGTCTTCGGTGGAGAGTGCATATCTTCCAATTTGGTGATATAGGGGTATCTCTCACAAGTTTGAGTGTTGGGAGTTTAGAAGAGAGGGTTGTCTGTGTACATGAGGCAGTTGCAACAGTGCCTCAGAATGCCCAAGTGCACCAGGTTAATAGGCAAAAGCACAGAGAACTGCACTTTCATGCCAGGAGGGGTGGTCATAACTACTAAGTACTGGAGCTAATTCCATGAAGAGCAACTATTGCTGATGGCTCTCAGGTGTGCTAGAATAATTGATAAAATAACCTGTTGAAGTGCAAAGCTATTAGGCTATTTGAAGTGAAAGAGAGAAAGAACTAGCAAGATCTAAGGGGAAAACTGAAGGCAGACTTTCTGGCACCTGTAACAGTTTACCTCAGCTGTGCAGTTATCAGCACCTTTGGCCAATTGTTAGCCCAGTAAGCTCTGTAGCATGTGCAATAACTGTGTAATACTATAGTACAAATAACTAGATAGGCAGGGGTTCTAATCTCGATACTGGCAAGTGTGTGTGTGTGTGTGTGTGTGTGTGTGTGTGTGTGTGTGTGTGTGTGTGTGTGTGTGTCTGTGTGTGTGTGTATGTGTGTGTGTGTGTGAATCATATACTGTGTGTGTTATACCATTTTGAGTTGTGTACCACCCTGTAAACTTCCCATCACTCTACCTTACTAGGCCTGTTAATGTCATTCACCTTAGAAGTACCTTGGGACTAGGTGAAAATATGTAAGCTCTGTGGCATGTCTGATAACTGCATAACACTGCAGTATAAATAACTAGATAGGTAGGGGTTCTAATCTCACTACTGCCATGTGTTTTTGTGTGAGAATCATATACTGTGTGTTATACCATTTTGAGTTGTGTACCACCCTGTAAAATTCCCATTACCCTATTTTACTAGGCCTGCTGATGCCATTAACCTTAGAAGTACCTTGGGACTAGGTGAAAATATGTAACCTCTGTGGCGTGTTTGAGAACTGTGAAACACTACAGTAGAAATAACTAGATAAGTAGGTGTTCTAATCTCACTACTGGCTACTGTTTGTGAGTGTGTGCCACCCCGTAAACTTCCCATTACCCTACTTTAATAGGCCTGCTGATGTCATTCACCTTAGTATCTTGAGACTAGGTGAAAATACATAAGCTCCGTGGTGAATCTGATAACTGTGTAACTCTATAGTAGAAATACTTAGACAGGTAGGGGTTCTAATTTCATTACTGGCAACTGTGTGTGTGTGACTTTGGATGAAGATCATCTCCTGCTTGGCTGATACCATTTTGATTTGTGTACCATCCATGCCTGTGTACCACCTCTCGATGGCATTACTTTATACAGCGTGGTAACGGCATCTGCCTCACATGCAGCATGTTAATCTGTTATGCATGCCATACCAGTCCTCTGTACAGATGTCTATGGATATCTAGATGTTTGCAACCTATATGTGGTCTGTGTCCCTTAACAATGCCCACGTATGTGATATTGTTGTCACAATGAGTGTAGTGACACAAATACCAGCAGCAAGTATTATACCTGACTGAAACATGCTGATACAACATCTGCTACACTATCACTTGTCCAGGCTTGTAGGAGCAATGCATGACTCCACATCCTATTTCTGGTGGGTTATCTCACCATCCATGAAGGAATTCAGAACATTACGTGTTGTAAGAGGTAGTGTGTTATGTCCCATGCATATAATCTATATGGGGCATGTCATGTGTATGTAGTAGTACAGTACATCTGCCTATTGCCAACTGTGTTTATGTTATTGTGTGCACATCCCCTGTGTCAGTCCTTACTATATATAGGCAAACAATATACCATATTGTCTCGCTGTTCCACATGGTGAATTCAGGAATACATACCACAAACCTGTCATACACAGTACCATGCATGCCCTCATCAACTGCATCAGGGTTGAGTGTATAGGAAAGAAATGGCAGGGCCAACAGGTGTTGAGAGGTGAACCTGTTGCAGTTAATGTAATACCTATGCTTGTGAGGGGCCTGCTGACAGTACTGCAGTGAGCTGTTCTGTATGTATGAGCCTGTGGTATCACACAACACTGAGCTGACCTGTCTATGACAATGGGTATGTATGCAAGGTCACACTGTTTGACAACAGTGTCCCTCACACACTGTTGCATGCATACACACCTGGTACATGTACATATAAAGCTGTGCCTTGCCTGTGATATGGTTGGTGTATTCCCACTCTGCCATACTCCCTCTTGGGAATGTCTGCAGGGCTACAGCCTGCAGACACACAGCCACTTGGAACACAAACATAATACAGCATGTCAGACTACATTCAGTCAGTGGTACTAATAGCAGTAATGCATCCTGGCTAATAAGGTACATACACCTGTATGTGTACTCACAACAGCACCTTACATAGTATTAGATATCTACACTGTACTATATTCACCCTGTGCATCAGAACCATATTAGCATGTCTCTGCATCGATGGTATGGATGACAGGGATATGGCATCATATGCACAGGGTGTGGTGTGGGTTTGCCAGAGGCCTAGGCTGGGCCATATGGTTGACATCATGTGTGTGTTTGGAGGGGTATCCAATAGATGGACTGTGCAGAGGTGCTGTGTGTGTCTGGAGGTGACCAGCCAATGATACAGATGTGTGTGTGTGTGTGTGTGTGTGTGTGTGTGTGTGTGTGTGTGTGTGTGTGTGTGTGTGTGTGTGTGTGTATGCACAGAGTCATGCCATGTGGCTGCTCTACACAGGGGTATGCTGGACAGCTGTGGACTGCACATAGCAGGGTGTTCAGTTCACCATCTCCAGCCATGGACATGGGAACTGGTCCTGCCAGGGGTATCAGTGGCACCACCAGGCCCAAGTCCAGATGCAGTACTGCTTCCTGATGGTGACTGCTGTCTGCTGGATCTGTGTTCCTGATGGGACTGGACATGACCACATGCCCATGGTCTGCTCCGTGTGATGTGGACAGCAACCCTCCTTCGGTACTGCTGGTGTCACTGCCACAATGGGAGATTGAAGGTGCACATCCCTGTAGACTCTTAGCTGTTGTTGATGCTGAGCTATGTCCATCTCCCACCACACATTGTAGCACAGACATGCCACGGTCAAGGATTGCCAAGGTCTCACCCCACCATTTATTCATGACCTCAGTATTTTGACATGTGGCCTTAACAAGGTCATGTATGTCATCATGTAAATCAGGAAGAGTTGCATCCACCAACCTAAGTATTTGTCTGTTGTGACATTCATTACATACCTGTGCATCCATGACAGCCCAACACATGTGTCTGGTGAGTCCTGCTGTGGCACTTGTGACAGTGGATTGGTGAGCAGTAGTCCTTCTGCGAGCAGCCCTGTCCCTCCCCCTGTGTGGGACCTCATCTGCACTCTGGCTATGGCCAGTGTCTACACTCACACCTGCTATAGTCACCATACTAGCCTATTCAAAGCCACCACCTGCCAACTGCCCATCATCTGTGGCCACTGATGATGGGGTATTTGTGGCCATTATCACTGTGTGTGGGGATGGTGTGGACAAGAGTGGGATGCCAACTAATGGCAAAGATTCAGCCCCTGACAACCCCACCTGTATATCACTATTCCTATCATCATTGTCAGAGTCTGCAGAAATAATGACATCAGTTTCCAAGCAGGAAGGAAGCCAAACCCCATCGCCACCTGTGAGGGGAAGACAACATATGTACATTAATAGTTGCACTTTGAGGTTGGCTGGTACACACACACACACACACACACACACACACACACACACACACACACACACACACACACACACACAAAAACACACCCACACACTCACACACACACTTATTTACAGGTGAGGTGGCACAAATCTGTTACACAGACCACACAGTACCCAAATGGTGACATGCATGACACACGGCCCTCAACATTATGCATTGCAGCCAGTTTTACTACATGTAACTAACAATATAGAGCTCTGGGATACACAATTAGTGTTAGTAGGTGATGGCCCTTCCCCAGCACAGACTGCACTCATGTGCACATCATTGCTGTTCACCTGTATAGCACAGTGACAAGTACTATACAACATACCTCACAACTGTATACATCCTCGCAGGATGTATAGTTGTCTGGCTCATGTGTTTGCTCTGTTTCTCACAACCACTGTGTTTCAATGATACATAACTAGGATGATCTGAGGAGGGGCATCACTGATAAATGACATACATGTAAGTGTCAGACCTCCAAACCAACAGTCTTATCTATATATGTATAGTTTCTTTTTATATATTTTATTTATATATATATATATATATATATATATATATATATATATATATATATGTGTGTGTGTGTGTGTGTGTATGTGCATATTTTATATGTATATCACTTTATTATATTATGTATATATTTGTCCATATATATGCATCTCCATACATATATACATGTGTATATGTATAAATACAAAACCTGACTGATTCTACGGAATATTTTCCCTATTGTTGAATGAGCATATGTTGGAAAAAGCATCAGGAATACCTATAGCTCAAATGGTGTAGTGGTATATTGCTCTGACTATGGTATAAGGGCCCTGGCTTCAAGACCTGGCAGGGCTGGTAATTTTCTTGCTCTTACAACCAATTACTCACACTTACACCAGCACTAATTCTTTAAAAGGAAAGAGAAAGGGGTGATAGGAAAGTGGTGGAGAAGGGGCACGCAGAGGGTAGGACAATATGGAACTTAGCTACGGATGTGCAGGATGAGTATACAAAAGGTCCATAGCTGTCCATTTCTTATACAGCAACAGCTGTGCATTTGTACAGACTTTGGAGGTAAATGTGGACACTCAAACCCCAGAGAGAGGGGTGAGAACAACAGAAATGTGTTGTTAAACCTACTAAGCAAAGTTGAGCATTGCTACCCATTGCCAACAGTTCATTCTCATTATACACCACACTAATGACTTCATTTAGTAAGTGTATATGATTTCCCTTACATGACATGGCTGTATGTGCTTTCATTACAGTAGCAAGGGGTGTAACTATACTGTATGGGGCATGTGTATACATGGAGATGCATTTATATATCCAAATTGGAAGCCACTCACTCTCCAGCCAAGACTGGAATAGCTGGTCAAGAGGAGAAGGTCAACACTTGCACCACACTACATGGAACACATAGCCCTCCAGAAAATACACCAGCAATGCCTTTACATAAAAACACAAACTGCACACCCACCTTCTTGGAGGCTCTCAATAAAAATCTACCCAAACAGCAGAGACCTCCAAAGCAGAAATGCACTTGACCACCACAACACAACACTAATCACAAGACACATAACTCTCCTAAACAGTGTGCCACTCAACCAAACCTCCCTAAGGCAAAACAGCATGCCCAACACACTAGTCATAGGTGACTTGATAGTGAGGCCACTGATGTCCCACTCACTTGGTTGAATAAGGAGAAAGCAACAGTCAGCTGCCTGTCAGGCGCTAGGATCCGCTACATAATGCATGTACTCAGGATGCTCAACATCAGGTACAAATATCACTCTGTCATTGTACATGTGGGTGTAAATGACCTGAGACGTACATCCCTGGACTACATGAAAGAGTCATGGAGGAGCTCTCAAATTATGTTGCCCAGGTGGGTATGACCCTAGCCCTGAGCAGCATCCCACCATCACACAGAATGATACTACAGTACAAGCAGAAAATGATTGAGTTCAACAATTGGCTAACTTTCTGGTGTCATTCTAAGGGGATCCAGTATCTGCCTGGAATGACATGATTGACAGACCTCAATGCTTTGCCAGAGATGGCCTGCATTTGTCACCCCTGGTTTTCTGAATACTGGCCAAGGCTCTTGACAACCCTATAGTACCTTTTTTAGGCAGTGTTCCAAAGACCAAATTACCACCGTAACAACTACAAACAAATGCAATCTGAGGGTCATGCTACTCAATGCTAGAAGTCTAAATCTCAAAATGGACTCACTCAAACACTCCTTAAAATGGAGATCATCAACATTTATGCCGTAACAGAGACCTGGTTCAAGGCAGCAGAAAGCACCCCTGCACTACCAGACTATAACTTATTCCACACCTTTCGGCCCCATAACTTGGACCGAAGCTCCAAAGGTGGTGGTGTCTGCATATTCATAAAGGATGTGCACACCTCCAGACTAGTAGCCCAACATAACACATCTGAGATACTTCAGGTGCAGCTAACATTGGGCAAGACACCAATTCAGGTCGTAGCCTGCTATAGGTCCCCAACCATGTCCCAAGACTCACACTCCATATTCCTAAGCACCCTGGAGAATATTAAGGTCCAACCTTACACTCTCATAGTGGGTGACTTCAACTACCCCTCCATTAACTAGGAAAATTACTCATGTTTCCTGGAATTCATTAATTCCAATGCCCTATACCAGCTCGTTCTTACCCCCACTAGAGGTCGCAACATCCTTGACCTGGTCATTACTAACATGGGCGACCATTGTGCTACACCAATAGTGAACTCCTCCCTGGTTAGATCTGACCACAAACTAATCACCTTGGAAATCCCCCCCCCCAACAAAGGTAACAACCATGAAAAACTTCTCCAAAACTAACTTTGGGCTCCTAAAAACAGAGGTGGCTAACTTCACTGCACCCATGCAAATGGAGATCAGTTGCATGACCACCAAATCATACACCAATACACTGTGTGAACACTTACACAAATGCATGGATCTCACCATACCCAATAGAACCAATACACTCTCCTCCAAAAAAAAGTTAGCCAATCTGGTGGTCCCCTGCCATAAACAAACTCTACAACAGAAGGAGGAAACTGATATGGAATAAGGTGAAGTCCCAAGACTGGAAAAACTCCTTTATCAGCCTCAACAAAAAGTTGAGATCCCTCATCAAATCCTCTAAAGCTAGCTATAAAGACAGAATTGCAGCAGATAGTAAAGACAACCGCAAGGCCTTCTATAGTTATTAAAGAATCTCCACGGCAATACCCAGATTTGCTCTGAGCTACTGCACAATGGTACCTCCTATACCGAGCCAACAGATATTTCCAGTATACTGGCTAACAGATTCAGTGCCAACTTTACCCCTCTCTCCCCCCTAAGGGACCAGTCACAATACCAGTAGATTGCCAGGCACCCAGTATTACTGCTGCACAGGTTAAAACATCACTGTCCAAGGCCCGAATACAGCTTCTATGGGACCTGACAATATCCCTGGCTGTGTTCTACATGAACTGCAGAGTGAACTGGCACCTCACCTGTGTGCCCTGTTCAATCACAGCCTCACCTCAGGCTTTGTCCCTACCAAATGACGCACTGCTACAGTCATCCCTCTTCACAAAGGAGTGACTGCAGACCCTGGGAACTATCGCCCCATTAGCCTGATGAGTCTGATATGCAAAGCTATGGAATGCATCATTATGGACCTAATAAACAAGGATATAGGGAATCTCCAAACTCTGGATCCCACACAGTTTGGTTTTGTGAAGGGTATATCATGCCTGCTCAACTTGGTCAACTTCTTTGAGTCAGTCACCAGAGCTGTGGATGAAGACAACATGGTTCATACAGCCATCCTTGATCTGGCCAAGGCCTTTGATACCATTCCCCACTCAGGAATCATAGAAAAACTCACTAAGCTAGGCATCAACCCCTATATCACTAGGTGGGTTGCAAACTTACTCACAGGTAGAACCCACAGTGTGAAAGTAGCTGACTCCAAGTCAGACTGACGACCAGTCACGAGTGGAGTCCCACAGGGTTCGGCCCTGGGTCCTCTCCTGTTTGGTATTTACTTCACTGAAGTTCAGGCCAACACAAAGGGAGTTTGGCTGACAAAGTTAGCAGATGATTGCAAGTTGGGAGCTATTATTAACTCCCCAAGTGATGTTGACACCCTACAGAAAGGCCTCACTGAGACCGACTGATGTCAGAACCATGTCCTTAAGCTCAATGCCAAAAGAAATGTGTTGTCATCCGCCTTGGGAAAAACATGGTTCCCATGAATTACCACATCGATAGTAGTCCACTGAATACAGAAGGCGTTATAAGAGATCTGGGAATACAGGTTGACAGCAATCTCTCTTTTGAAAACCACATTGCCACTGTGGTTAGAAAGTCCTTCTATGTGGCACATCTCATTACTAAGGGTTTTACATCCAGGAAGAAAGAGGTCATTGTCTCCCTCTTCTCTTCCTTCATTAGGCCAATCATTGAGTACAATGCTGCATTTGGCATGTACCTCACTAAACACCTGCAATAACTGGAGAGGTGGCAAAAGTACCTCACAAAGAGGATCCTACGCCTTAAACATTTATCTTATATGGACAGACTAAAAAAACTCCAACTATTCTCTGTCTCATATCGCCTACTTAGTGGCGATCTCTGCTTGAATTACAAAACCACATCTGACCCATCTCTGTTAGAAATGCTACATCTGAAGAAATCCCAATCCCTCCACACCACACACTCCAGAGACCTCAATCTCATTACCACAATCAACAGAACATGCTGGAGGGACAGGTTCATAAGCCAGAGACTGCCCATGCTATGGAATAGACTTCCCATACATGTCAAGCAGAGCACCTCACTGGCCCTCTTCAAGAGAAATCTTGATGAGTGGATGGGAAATAGAAAATTCACCCCAGGGATCACTCCAGTGGCTCTACTTGACAGAGGCACTGGGAACTAATGTCGGGTGGCACAATGCCAGGGTAATCCTATGGGCTTTAACTTGTAACGGCCCCGGGGCCATTAGCCTAGTACACACCTATGAACCTATGAACCTATGTTATATGCACTCACACATCCATTTTACAACAGCTACACTACCCTGGGTGACAAAAATAACTTACCACATATTTTAATGTGAACATAGCACTTTTAACACTACTTTCACATGTAAATTTGGATTGGCTGTTGTATTACTCAAACCATGTACACCTGCATGCAAAGCTGGGACTCTGACCACTACACTATCTGGGTTTGGAGATTTGAGCTGTATATTTTTATTTATCGCCTATGGCATATTAATATTATATTACTATATTAAATGGGGAGTATTGCGGTTTTCGGCCATGTCATTGAGGACTGCTGTTATGACATTATGTCATACATTTCAGTGTCGGACTTGTATCCTTCTGAACATTAATGCTAATGTATAACCTGTTGTCTATCAACTTTCTGTCTGTCCTCTGTACAGATAGGATGTCACCGGTGCTCAGGTTGTGGTTGACTACACTGTAGAATGGGTCTAAGAGCCCATGCCTGTGTTCAGGTTGGATGCAGCCAGGAATGGTATCAGGCCTATGGAGACCTCTATGTGTTGTCTTTGAGAGGGCATTACAGACCTGCTTCCTGATCATGATGGGAGGGGTCACGTGCTGTACATGCACATGTATACCTATGGAGGGACAGGGGGGGTGAGGTCTACACTTCACATGTCTGTAGCCGGTTGCCTATATCCATGGCATATGTGTCTTCTACTTCTTCTTCTTCTTTTTCGGCTGTTCCCATTAGGGGTCACCACAGTGGATCATCTGTTTCCATTTCTTCCTGTCCTCTGCATATTGCTCTGTCACACCAACCACCTGCATGTCCTCTCTCACCACATCCATAAACCTTATCTTAGGCCTTCCTCTTTTCCTCTTACCTGGCAGCTCAATCCTTAACATCCTTTTCCCAATATACCCATCATCCCTCCTCAGCACATGTCCAAACCAACGCAATCTCGCCTCTCTGACTTTGTCTCCAAACCATCCAACCTGAGCTGACCCTCTAATATACTGATTCCTAATCATGTCCATCCTTGTTACACCCCAGTGCAAATCTTAACATCTTTAAGTCTGCCACTTCCAGCTCTGACTCCTTCCTTTTTGTCAATGCCACTGTCTCCAACCCATACAACATAGCTGGTCTCACTACTCTCTTGTAGACCTTTCCTTTCACTCTTACTGGTACCTGTCTGTCACAAATCACTTCTGACACTCTTCTCCACCCATTTCACCCTGCCTATACTCTCTTCTTCACCACCTTTCCACACCCACCATTACTCTGAACTGTTGATCCCAAGTACTTAAACTCATCCACCTTCACCATCTCAACTCCCTGCATCCTCACCATTCCTCTATCCTCCCTCTCATTCACACACACATATTCTGTCTTAGTCCTGCTGACCTTCATTTCTCTCCTCTCTAGATCATATCTCCACCTCTCCATGGTCTTCTCAACCTGGTCCCCATGGCATATGTGTATGTGGTGTTATTGACCACCACTACAGAGCAGATATGTGTGTTGCCACTGGAAATGCAGACACATGTCTGGAAGGCCTAGTGATTGGCCTTGATGGATGTTTCCGGTTTACACTCAATGACAGCCTTAGGGTACATCACCTGTGACCTTATTTGCTTGTGCAGAACAAGGTGACATGGCTTCCAATGAGGCACCTGTTCCTTCTTGGCCCATCCTGTGATTATTTCCACCTTTGATGGTAGTTGTGTATTGCTGCAGTCCATCACAGGTGTTCAGCCTACCTTGAGGGCATTGATGTTGTCCTGTTGGGTATTGCTGAGGCCATAAAGCTATGTAGGTGACCACATAGTGTTGTGGTGTGGGCCTGGACACTGCTGCTAGTTTGAACATATGGGATGCCCTTCATGTGGGCCTTGCCCATTTTCCTTGCCTGTGTGGGGGACATTCTGGAGGTGTGGAGGCTACAGCTTCACAGACAGTAGGTGAAAATACCTCACAGGACAGGACATGAGGAGACTGGCCAACAATATGGGGAACAAAGCTCCATAATTCGGTACAGATTGTATGTCATTAGTGCTGTTGTACACATGAAGGGTTGCTAGATTGACAGGGTTAGTCTGGACATGCATTTACTGAGTGACTTGACATCTGACAGTGATATGCCCTTGACATACTTCTCAACTTGCATGCTGTCCACAGACTGGCCAGATGTTTGCCTGTTATGCTTGGTCTGTTTCTCGAACAACATCTATTTTTGTGGGGTTGGTAGGATAATGTGAAGATTGTAGTCAGTAACTGTTGACATCCACTGGTGTTCCAGACATTATATCCTTCAGGGATGTTATGTTACAACAACACGTGTAACACCAGCTACTGTTTCAGTTTGTAACGCCAGTATTTGTGATATGTCCCTCTTTCCAGCCCCCTGTCCCACAAGTATGTCATGCATTGTCCAGATGTCCTGCACTACAAGGTGCAGAGGTATGGTATATCATTAATTACCAACTGCACTTCAGTTATCATGCCAATGACCTAGCAGACTCTTGGCCATTGTATGCAATGGTGGCCAGGATTATGGTTCTACATCCTGGTAAATCTGTGGGCATCTATACAAATGACAGTTATGTCTGTCTGGCCATTGTGAACAGACTGCCAAGATTGTGTAGCAGTGTTGTGTGTAGATGTTTGTTGGGCTGGGTAGGGAGAGTAGAAGATGTGAGTGCCATACATCCTTTACCTATCTGACTCGGCATGCTGCTACAGCTGTTGGCAGTCTATCATGTCTGTATGCTTGTATGTGCTGACTGTGAAATGTCCTGTAACACCTCAGGATTCCCAGTACACTGTGAATTGGGTCAGTATATGTTGGTGTAGTATGTGACTGGCAATCAGTATATATTTGTTCAGACAATCATTCTACTCTAGAGTTCATTTTGGGTACTGGTATGTTGCTCTGACTGTGTTGCAAATGTTTTTGGGTGAACATTTTTGCACCACTCTCTGCTTTTCATTACAGTTCCATCCCTGTAGTGCATGCTATATTTGAATATACATGGGTAATTTCCCAGAGGTGATGTGGGGGAGTGTCATGTTGGTCTTACTGCACTTCATAAGATGCTGGGTGACATGTTTGGCAGCTGTCAGGGGATTTCCATTCTGTTACTTCACTGCGGTCATACTTCAACACTGTCCAAAGGCCTTGGCCCTGTCCAGATGCATTGCTCATATGTTTAGTTTGTTCTCCATACAGTTGTTGTCCTTGGCTAATCAGTAGGATACTATGGGGAATGCAGTCAGTAAATGCTAACATCCATTGGTGTTACTGACTTCATATCCATCACAAAAGATATGTTATACCAAAGCTGGTAACACCAGCAACTGTCTACATTTATCACAGCAACTTGTCTAATATACCCCTGTGTTTGGGTCTCTGTCCCCCAATTATGTCAGGCTTTGTCCAGATGTCATGCACTAAGAGGTTCAGAGGTATGTAGTATCATTATTTATTGCATTCATTACTGCTACCATCCCAGAGATGTCATAGACCTCCAGACATGTAACAAGGAAGTGGCCATAGATATGATTCCTGTGCCTATACACTCTGTGGGAAACTGTACATTTGAGAGGTCTGTGTATGTCTGCCCATTGTTAAAAGACTGTCAGGATTGTGTAGCAGTGTAGTTTGTACATGTTATTTGGGCTGTGTAGGGAGGGTGTACATGTGAGTGTCATGGGCCCTTTCTATCTGACTGTGTATACTGCTCCAGTTTCTGGTTCCCTGTTGCCTGTATATGTTTATACATGCAGACTGTGACATGCCCTGTAACACCTCATGATTCCCACTACACTGTGACTTGGGGCAGTATATGTAGGGGTAATGTGTGAGTGGCAAACGGGATTTTGTTGCTCACGCAGTCATTATACTGTAGTGTTCAGTTTGCTTACTAGTATGTCACTGTGACTGTGGTGCAAGTTTTTGGGGGTATGCACTTTTACACCAGTGTCTGTTTTCCAGTAGTGTTACATCCCTGTTGTGCCTGTTATATTTGCTAATGCATGTACACAGCCCCAGAGCTGGACTTGGATAGTGTTATGTCAGTCTGATTGTAGTTTGCACATTGCTCGGCAGCTCAGTGTAGTTTCCCTACTGTTGTGTTATGTTCACATATTTGTAGGATGTCCAGGTGTCTGGCCGATATCTTTAGTCTGGTCCCCATAACTGTTGTGTATTCCTGACACATCAGTGGGATGATGTGGGGATTGAGGTCACTAACTAATGGGAAGCAACTGAGTCCTGGAATTGTGATATTTCAGTCGATATATGTTAGGACATACGGTGTTACTACATCAACTTTCTCAGCCAATCTACTGGTGTATTTTGGATATGTTCCTATTTTCATGCCTTTGTCCCCCCACTTTGTCAGGCTTGGTCCAGATTCATTGCACTATGTGGGGTTTTGAGCATATCTCTCCACTGCCAGGATTTTCACAGAATGTCCGGATGTTTGGCCCATACTTTTGTTCAGTTCCACAATTTATTTGTATTTGTCTGGTAAACCACGATGATGATCCAAGGTTGCTATTGGATTACTTTCGGTTGTTCGGTTCATTGCTTTCTGATGATCCAAGGATTTATGTCAGTAAATGACATAATATTTCAGTTTCCATCCTCATATCCTTCAGTAATTGTCTATTGAAACGCACCCTGTTGCTTTAGCAAATGTCTTCATTTGTAACAGCAATATTTGAAATATGTCCCTATGTATGCCCCCCACCTTTTACAGCCTTTGTACAGGTTTCTTGCACTAACAGGTTGAGAGGGCTGGTTCTGAGGTATAACTGCACTGTATGTTATATACATACATGCATACATACATGTATATATATATATATATATTTTTTTTTTTTTCTTCCTTTATATTTTTATATATGAAGATCTATGTTATGACTCTTGCTTTTTCATATACATGTTTCATCAGATATATATATATATATATATATATATATATATATATATATATATATATATATATGTGTGTGTGTGTGTGTGTGTGTGTGTGTGTGTGTGTATGTTTATATACAACACATGACTGGTTCCACAAAGCTTTCTCCCTAATGTTGTATGCCTCTATTGCATGATATGCTTGAAAAAACAACATTACTTCCTACAGCTCAGATGGTATAGTAGCCCATTCTATTAACTATAGTGTTCAGGATCATGGGTTTGACACTTGGGACTGTTGTTTTTTTTTTTTCATTAATGTTAAATTACCAGAATGCATGATACATTTGTTAAAGCATTGTAGTTTTTCACAGGTCAGATGGTGTAGTTGTGTTTTGCTGTGATTGTATAGGACAGCATCCCAGGTTTGAAACTTGTTATGGCTGACTATTTTGTTGCTGGGCAGAAGAAGGTCTGATGAATACAGAGTGCTGGAGGCATGTTTAAGAATATTATACTTATATATTTTTATTATAAAATAATATTTATATACACATTATAGTTTTACATTTACCTTCCATGAATCCCCCCTATGTGCTTTCATTAACTTATATTCTTGTGTTTATATTGTATGGGGCATTTGTGTTTATATTGGGGTTTCACATCTTTTCTACACTGACATCTCACTTTTGGAACTGCTACACTACCCTGGTTGACAAAAGAAAGGTTGTTACATAATTTAAGTTTACTAAAATAATTTTGTCACTGCTTTCACATTGGAAAATAAATTGCCTGTCTTGGGACTCAAACCATAAGCACCAACATGCAAAGCCATGACTCTAACCACTACACTACCTTACCTTGGACATTTCATAACTTTTGCATTTAGCTCCTATGGGATATTTAAGCTTTGCTAAGCAGACGGCCATAATATGCATGCCCACTTAGCTAAACTTAAACATTCCTTGGGCTACTGGTAAGAAAGATTATATGTTATTATGATATTATTAGGTTATATGGATGTGTATTGTGATGTTCTGACAACTACTTTGGACTGCAATCATGAAATAGTCATTGATTTAGCTTTCAGGCTTCTAGTCTTCAGGGACTCCTGCTAATACATATCCTGTTATCTATCAACTTTCTAAGTGTGTGAGAGCAATATTTCAAAACTGTCCCTATTTATCCCCCCATCATTTTAGGCTTTGTCCAGATTTTTTGCTCTAAGAGGTTGAGAGGTATGATGACCACTATATGAGTTTAAGACTTCATATCCTTCGGAAAATGTATGTTAACACAACTCCTTTTATTGTAGCCACTTTCTAGTGGTTTATCAGAGCTCTATTTAAAATTTGTCCCTATTTGGGGGCCTTTGTCCCCCATTATATTTGGCTTTGTCCAGTTTCTTGTGCTGAGAGGTTGGGAGGTATGAGTGCTGTATGGTACTTTAGCAATGCAGGGGGTGTGTCACAGAACCTGTAACACACCGCCTGCATAGCTTTCTTATGGCCGTTTTTATTTCAATGTCGGCTGACACTGAAATGATTATTTTATCATTTCAGTTCATTTTATCATTTCAGTGTCCGCAGACAATGAAATACTGGCCTAATATTACAGCAAAGCTCTAATATTATGCCAGTTCAGCTTAGAAAGTGCCATATGGCACTTTCTGAGTGCAGGCGGTGTGTTTAGTGTCTGTACACTACAAGGACATGCCCCCTGCACTTGTTTATGGTTTGTGTCCGTGTAGGTTAAATAGCAGCGCGCCTTCATGTATATGCAAGGCGTGCTGCTGTTTTACATGGACACAAACCACTCTGTGCAGGAATAGCACTATTCCTGCATGGAGTTTCATAAATCCTGGGGATGGTTTATGGGGAATGAGACTTACTAGTTGCTTGATTTCAGGTGCCCTAACTATGACAGCGTGAGCTTTCATGTTCCTTTTAAAGTTAGTTATATGGTATGTCCTGCAGAGTTTTAAACTGTTTGCTTGTGAGATGTAGAGGTTTTCTGCATTTTCAGTCTATTCCATCATTTAAACTGTATTTTGTTATTATATACTGTTGATGTCCCTATGACAGCTCAACTTTTCCTTTGTTTTCTCTGACAGTGCAAGTTTTCAGCATTGAATTGTACAGGAATCGAGCTTGTTTACTTTTATTTATGGAAATGAGGTGCCCGTTTGGATTTGTATGTGAAGTGTGTGTGTGTGTGTGTGTGTGTGTGTGTGTGTGTGTGTGTGTGTGTGTGTGTGTGTGTGTTTGTGTGAAGAGCTGTAACTGGCTCATGTAGCAGTCAGTATAAGTTTTAAGACACTGTAGCAAGCAGTCTGCTACACTTGTAGCAAACACTTCATTCCTGACCACAAAAACAAAATAGCAGTATCAAAATTCACTTTTGTACCGACATTTCAATGCCATCATGGAAGTAAATACCAGTACTGCACTCCTGACTGATCGATCTGCTGATCACACCTTCTTTACCCAGGATAAACCTGAAATTGGTGAACATTGATCAGTGTACTACCCTGGTAAACACATATAATTAACTAACTAAATAGATAACACCTTGTGCCTGAGGTAGCTGTCCCCTACACTCCACAATGGCTGTGTTTCTGTATATGTGACCGTTGCATCCTTTGCAGATTTTTAACCTATTAGTTTAACAAGCATTCATGTATTATTGGCTGCATCTGTGATAGTGCAACATTTCCCATTGCTGTCTTTGGCACTGGACCTTTTTTTGGCTTCCTTTTACTTCTTCTTTGATAAGGAGACTTTTCTCTAGTTTTATAGCAGTAACATTCATGCATAAGAACTTTGCTATTGCAAGCTTTCTATAGAGGGATTCTTATATATATGAACTTCATTATTATAATGTAATTTTGCCCATTTTCACAACATAATCTCAGTGCTTTAGGTATTACAAACTTATTGTCATTTTTAACATTAACATTAATTATTAACATTAAAAACCACTTCAGAGCCAGTCAATCCAAGGTCCTGAGCCCCAGTAGTATATAAAAATCCACAGGTTTATTCCCAACGAAGTGTGTGCACAAAAAGTACAAATCCACAAGGTAAAGTAAGGTAAGGTAAGCGCTTTCGTCTGACACAGTTACAGACTTTATCAAAACCAAAAGTGCTTGCATGCCACAATCCTTAAATAGTATTGGTTCAAGTTCCTCAATTAAAAATTTAAAGTGACAATACAAATTAACCTTAGAAACTACCTAAAAATATTGTTTATAAGTCATTCGCTTTTTCTCTCAAAACTGGCATCAAGGAAATATGTTCGATGATGCCAGAAAATGTGTTAGCGTTAAGTTTGAGTTGCCATCTCAACTCACATTTCTCAATCTAATTACTCCAGTTGCCCCCCCCCCACTGATATTACATTTGATAACTTCCAAAATGCCAAACTTGTAACCTAAAAAGTTGATACAAACGTGTGAACGTTTGTAAAGGGCATTGTTGTTATTATGAGTTTCAATAGTGTATAAATGCTCATAAAATCTTCTTCTTAAAGCCCTCTCGGTCTTTTCAATATAAAATGTGTTGCAACCAACGCAAACACTAATGTATACCAACCCTGATGTGTTGCAATTACCATCAGCTAACCTCACATTTTGTGTGGGGTTACCTATCAAAATGTCTGTGTCTTCCAAAATGTAGGAACACAAACTACACCTGCCACATTTCCTTGACCCCCCTCATGTTTCCAGATGTAATTAAGAGGTGTTCAAATAAATGTTTCATATTGTAGCACACCTTATAAGAGAATGATGGTTTGTTCCCCAGGGTATCTGTAAGGTCATTGTTAGCTTTCAGAATAACCCAGTTTTTTAGAAGAATATTCTGCACTTTGTTACCAAAGTCACCAAACTGTATAACCATGGAATGAGAAAAATTAGTTCTGTCAGTCACTAAAATCTGCTCTTTAGAAGGTAATGGCCTTCCTAAAATGGGCATAAATTTTTCACCCCATCCTTCTAAAACTTCTGCACCAAGTCTTTGGAAAAAGCTCTCCTGGTAACCCCTCACTAAAAACATGTGGGATAAGTTACCAAGTTCACATTTAAAGTTGTCTAAGGTAGAACACATTATGGCTCCTCTAATCATTTGCCCCATAACTATGTTCCTTTTAACATGAAAGGGGTGTTGACTGTTAAAACTCAGAAAACTGTTCCAGTAAGTTGGCTTCCAATATACCCTGGAGGTAAAGGAGCCTAAATATCCATCCTTGACAATATTAACGTCTAAATAATCAATAGATGTAGTGTTAAACGTGCGTGTGAATTTAAAATAATCGCAAACATTGTTAATATACTCACCAAAATAATCCACATTTCCAGGGCTCCCCCTCCACAACACAAAAATGTCATCAAGGTATCACAAGTATGAAAGCCATTGTTCCTTAAACCGTGTACTAAAAATATATTTCTTTTCCCACATGGTCATGACTAAATTTGTGTATGTAGGGGCACAGCTCGACCTCATGGCCATTCCTTTAAGTTGCCTATAAAACTCATTTTCAATGGTGATAAAATAGTTGTAAAGACTCAATTCCATGATTTCCATGACAAAATTAATCATAGTATGACTCAAGTTAGTGTATTCTAGCAATGCCTCATGAAAAAATTAAAATCCAGTTTTCTGGCGGATGGAATTAAATAAATCAACCACATCAATGGTCAAAAAAACAGTGCATATATGGTAAAAAATCCTGTTTTACCCTAGATAGAAAATCCTGAGTCTGAAAGGACATAGTCAATTGAACATAGTGAGTCTTTCAAAAGCTGGTCAACAAATTCTCCAAAAGAGTATATGGAACTTTTGTAAGCTGCCACTATCAATCTGTAAGGGGGGTGTTCCACATTCTTGTGGACCTTAGGGATACCAAAGACAGTGGGAATTAAGGGAAATTTATTCTGCAAAAAACTGAAAGGATCTTCATTAATAGCCTCTTGTAACAAACTGTCCTCCAGAAAAACTGTAACCTCCTGTGTGAAATGTTAATTTCATTAATGGCAGTCACCTCATATTTTTCGGTGTCTAACAACATGTTGGAAATGTCATTCACATAATCTGAGGTATCCACCAGGACCACCCCACCCCCTTATCTGGTTTCATAATTCTAATGGTATCAAGACTCCTCAAATGTCTCAGCAATTCAGTTTCTTCTTTGTTTAAATTAAAAACATTTTCTTTGTAATTATGAAATTCATGGGAAATACCCCTAGTACACATCCTTTTGAAATTAACCAGTGTCGGATGTAAAGGTGGTTTAAAAAGACTTTTTTTTCTAAATCTATTATGTGGCAAGGTGACTTGTTCATCACAATTTTGAAAAGAAAGCTGAAAATGTAACTTTCTAATGTAATCTTTCAGTTCTATCAGTACGCCAGCCACATCAGGTTTCCTAGCTGGGATAAATTTAAATCCCTTTTCAAGTAAAGTAAAATGTATGTCTGTAACGATTTATTTGGTGTAGTTAAAAATATTAAAACCTTTCCAACTTAAAAGTTTACCTTGAAAACTAGACATAATTAAATCTTGAGGGCCCACAGGGTTTAATATCTGTTGTAATTCTTGTTGGTCCAAAACTTTCGTGTCCTCCTCTGCGTCATACCCCTTGGCATCTGTTGACCCCCTAAAAAATTGGTTCTATTCCTGTTTCTGTTTAAGATCCTTTCGGACCTATGCAAGGGCAGGTATTTCTGTTCAAACACTTCCTCAATTCCGTCATTAAAAAGTTCTAAGTGTACATTATTATTGTCCCTTCCATCATCAAAATTAACAGAACCAAGATCACGAGTACCACCAATATCATGATTCAACCCTAAATTTGTTTCAAAATAACTCCTAGGAAGCTGGTAGGCTTCCTTTTGTCTATATTCTAACTCATCCCTTTTAATTTTTTTCTGCTTCCATGGCAATATTGTCCTTCACCTGCTGTTCAGTTTTAACAAACACATTATCATACTTGTTCTCAAAATGCAAAAGATTTTTATCGTTCAAAATCTCATTATTCAACAAGTTAACTTCATCTAACAGATTTTTGATCTTATTATTGTTAACTTTGATGATAAATTGCAAAAGTTCTATGCCATGTTGATCGAACATGGCAAGTAAATCATCCAGTTCCTGTTGTTCCACCACCAACCTGTTAGGAAAGTTACTCATCTGGAGACCCTTGGGTATTCTTTGAACTCCAATACTTTCAGCAAGGTGCGCATTATCCACCTGTAAATTACATACCTTGCTCATTTTGAGTTCAAAGTCCTTGAGTTGTTGTTGAGTGTCCCTCAGTCTCACAGGTCTCTCATCATTAAAGAAAACAGGCTCGTCTTGAACCCAACGTTCAAAACGCATTTTCAGTTAATTGTCCGTTTTAGAACAGTTCACACTCAGTTGGCCACATGGGATACTGTTCAAAGAAGGCGATAATGTTCCTTGTTGGGTGTTAGAAGCAACTTCCATATTCAATCCATAAGCTATGGGAACTGTCAATCCCCCAGAAGTAAGTTGCGGTTCCTGGGATGCTGGGAGTTGTAGGCGATTAAGTGTTTTCTACAGTTGTTGGTATTGGAGCATCATAAGTTGAACTAAATGCCCAATAGCGTAGTCATCCTTATTAGTCACTCCTTCTTGGTTCGAAATAGTCATACCAGTGTTTTTGTCAGGAGAATCCAAGGTGTTGGTGGGATCCATATTCACACAAGAAAACAAATGATAAAGTTCGAAAGGTGCTGGCTCAAAATGCTCCACACATAAAAAACAAAACAGAAGAAGCATGTAAAAGTGGAACAAAAACTAGAAACATTAAAAACCACTTCAGAGTCAGTCAATCCAAGGTCACGAGCCCCAGTAGTATATAAAAATCCACAGGTTTATTCCCAACAAAGTTTTGGAAGACACAGAGATTTTGATAGGTAACCCCAAACAAAACGTGAGGAGAACAAGGAAATGTGGCAGGTGTAGTTTTTGTTCCTACGTTTTGGAAGACACAGAGATTTTGATAGGTAACCCCACACAAAATGTGAGGTTAGGTGATGGTAATTGTAACACATCAGGGTTGGTATATGTTAGTGTTTGCGTTGGTTGCAATGCGCTTTACACTGGAAAGACTGAGAGAGCTTTAAGAAGAAGACTTTATGGGCATTTATAAGCTATTGAAACTCATAATAACAGCAATGCCCTTTATAAAGACGCACACGTTTGTACCAACTTTTCAGGTTACAAGTTTGGCATTTTGGATGTTTATCAAATGTAATCAACTTTTGGAGTAATGGGACTGAGAAATGTGAGTTGAGATGACAATTCAGACTTAACGCTAACACATTTCCTGGCATCAACAAACATATTTCCTTGATGCCAGTTTTGAGAGAAAAAGCGAATGACTTATAAACAACATTTTTAGGTAGTTTGTACAGTTTATATCACATTTACACACTTTTTGCTGTACTTAAGCCACGGTGGTACAGCGGTAGCATTGTTGCCTCACAGCAAGAGGTTCTCCTGTTCGATTCTTGGCTGGAGTGCCTTCTGTGAGGAGTCTGCATGTCCACCTCATGGTCAAGTGGCCTCTGAAAGACATGCATGAATGGGCATGCCTTTGCTGAAGGTTGGGCATCGGGCTGGCAACTCAGCACCAAAAAAATCTACTGCCAATCATTAGCTGACCAGAGTTCCACTGTGGTGACCCCTAATCGGGAAAAGACAAAAAACAAACGCACTTTTTTGTACTTGTTTTTTATATTGTATTTTTTTATACTGTATTTTCTAATGTTTTTAAGGGCAGTTCTAAGGTTAATTTGTATTGCCACTTTAAATTTTTAATTGAGGTACTTGAACCAATACTATTTAAGGATTGTGGCATGGAAGCACTTTTGGTTTTGATAAAGTCTGTAACTGTGTCATATGAAAGCTCTTAGTTACCTTACTATACCTTGTGGATTTGTACTTTTGTGCACACACTTCATTGGGAATAAACCTGTGAATTTTTATATACTACAGGGGCTTGTAAGCTTGGATCGATTGGTTCTGAAGTGGTTTTTAATGTTTCTGTTTTTTGTTCCACTTTTACATGCTTGTTCTGTTTTGGTTTGTACTTGTAGAGCATTTGGAGCCAGTGCCTTTCGAACTTTACCATTTGTTTTCTTGTGTCATTATGGAGCCCTCCAACTTCTTGGATTCTTCTGTCAACAACACTGGTGTGACTGTTTCAAACCAAGAAGGAGCGACTAATAAGGATGCCTAGAGAATTGGGCACTTAGTTCAATGTATGATGCTCCAATACCAACAATTGCAGAAAATGTTTGATCGCCTACAACTCCCATCATCCCAGGGACCGCAACTTACTTCTGGGGGACTGACATTTCCTGTAGCTTATGGGCTGAATGTGAAAGCTGCCTTTAACACCCAATGAGGAACATTATCGCCTTCTTTGAACAGTATCCCATGTGGCCAACTGAGTGTGAACTGTTCTTAAATGGACAATCAACGGAAAATGCGTTTTGAAGGTTGGGTTCAAGAAGAGCCTGTTTCCTTTGACAATGAGAGACCTGTGAGACTGAGGGACACTCAACAATGACTCAAGCACTTTGAACTCAAAATGAGCAATGTACATAATTTACAGGTGGATAATGCATACCTTGCTGAAAGTATTAAAGTTCAAAGAATACCCAAGGGTCTCCGGATGAGTAAATTTCCTAATGGGTTGGTGGTGGGACAACAGGAACTGGATGATTTACTTGCCATGTTCGATTGACATGGCATAGAACTTTTGCACATTATCATCAAAGTTAACAATAATAAGATCAAAAATCTGTTAGACAAAGTTAACTTGTTGAATAATGAGATTTTGAATGATGAGAATTTTTTGCATTTTGAGAACAAGTATGATAATGTATTTGTTAAAATTGAACAGCAGGTGAAGGACAATATTGCCAGGAAGCAGAAAACAATTAAAAGGGACGAGTTAGAATATAGACAAAAGGAAGCCTACCAGCTTTCTAGGAGTTATTTTGAAACAAATGTAGGGTTGAATCGTGATATTGGTGGTACTCATGATCTTGGTTCTGTTAATTTTGATGATGGAAGGGACATTGATAATGTACACTTAGAACTTTTTAACGACGGAACTGAGGAAGTGTTTGAACAGGAATACCCGCCCTTGCATAGGTCCAAAAGGATCTTAAACAGGAATAGAACCAATTTTTTAGGGGGTCAACAGACCCCAAGGGGTATGACGCAGAGGGGGACAAGGAAGTTTTGGAACAACAAGAATTACAACAGATATTTAACTCTGTGGGCCCTCAAGATTTAATTGTGTCTAGTTTTCAAGATAAACTTTTAAGTTGGAAAGGTTTTAACATTTTTAACTACAACAAACAAATCATTACAGACACACCTTTTACTTTATTTGAAAAGGGATTTAAATTTGCACAACTAGGAAACCTGATATGGCTGATGTACTGATAGAACTGAAAGTTTACATTAGAAAGTTAAATTTTCAGCTTTCTTTTCAAAATAGTGATGAACAAGTCACCTTGCCCCATAACAGATTTAGAAAGATAAGTCTTTTTGACCCACCTTTACATCCGACACTGGTTAATTTTGAAAGGATGTGTACTAGAGACATTACCCATGAATTTCATAGCTACAGAGAATTTTTTTTTAATTTAAACAAAGAAGAAACTGCTGAGACGTTTGAGGAGTCTTGATACCATTAGAATTATGTAACCAGATAAAGGGGGTGGGGTGGTCCTGGTGGATACCTCAGGTTATGTGAATGACATTTCCAACATGTTGTTAGACACCGAAAAATATGAGGTGACCTCCATTAATGAAACTAACATTTCACACAGGAGGTTACAGTTTTTTTTCTGGAGGACAGTTTGTTACAACAGGTTACTAATGAAAATCTTTTCAGTTTTTTTCATAATAAATTTCCCTTAATTCCCACTGTCTTTGGTATCCCTAAGGTCCACAAGAATGTGGAACACCCCCCCTTACAGATTGATAGTGGCAGCTTACAAAAGTTCTGCATACTCTTTTGGAGTCTTTGTTGACCGGCTTTTGAAAGACTCACTACGTTCAATTGACTATGTTCTTTTGGACTCATGGGATTTTCTATCTAGGGTAAAGCAGGATTTTTACTATACATGTACTGTTTTTTTGGCCATTGATGTGGTCTTTTTATTTAATTTCATTCCCCACGAAACTGGATTTGAATTGTTTCATGAAGCATTTCTAGAATACACTAACTTGAGTCCTACCATGATTAATTTTGTCATGGAATCATGGAATTGATTCTTTACAACTATTTTATCACCTTTGAAAATGAGTTTTATAGGCAACTTAAAGGAGTGGCCATGGGGTCAAGTTGTGCTCCTATATACACAAATTTAGTCATGGCCAAGGGAAAAGAAATATATTTTCAGTACAGGGTTTAAGGAACAATGGCTTTTGTACTTGTGATACCTTGACACTGATTTTGTGTTGTGGAGGGGCAACCCAGGAAATGTGGATTATTTTGTTGAGTATATTAACAACATTTGCGATTATTTCAAATTCATACACATGTTTAACACTACATCTGTTGATTATTTAGATGTTAATATTGTCAAGGATGGATTTTTAGGCTCCTTTACCTCCAGGGTATATCGGAAACCAACTTACTCAAACAGTTTTCTGAGTTTTTGACAGTCAACACCCCTTTCACATTAAAAGGAACATAGTTGGGGGCAAATGATTAGAGGAGCCAGAATCTGTTCTACCTTAGAAAACTTTAAATTTGAACTTAGTAACTTATGCCACATGTTTTTAGTGAGAGGTTACCCGGACAGCTTTGTCCAAGGACTTGGTGCAGAAGATTTAGAAGGATGGGGCATGAAATTTATTCCCATTTAAGGAAGGCCATTACCTTCTAAAGAGCAGATTTTAGTGACTGACAGAATACATTTTTCTCATTCTATGGTTATACAGTTTGGTGACTTTGGTAACAAAGTGCAGAATATTTTTTCTAAAAAACTGGGTTATTCTGGAAGCTAACAACGACCTTACAGATACCTTGGTGAACAAACCATCATTATCTTATAAGGTGTGCTACAATATGAAACATTTATTTGAACACCCCTTAATTACATCTGGAAACATGAGGGGGACAAGGAAATGCAGCAGGTGTAGTTTTTGTTCCTACGTTTTGGAAGACACAGAGATTTTGATAGGTAATCACGCACAAAATGTGAGGTTAGCTGATGGTAATTGTAACACATCAGGGTTGGTATATGTTAGTGTTTGCGTTGGTTGCAACGTGTTTTATATTGGAAAGACCGAGAGGGCTTTAAGAAGAAGAGTTTATGAGCATTTGTACTCTACTGAAACTCATAATAACAACAATGCCCTTTATAAACACTCACATGTTTGTACTAACTTTTTGGGTTACAAGTTTGGCATTTTGGATGTTATCAAACATAATATCAGTGGGGGCAACTGGAGTAATGAGATTGAGAAATGTGAGTTCAGATGGCAACTCAAACTTAATGCCAACACACTTCCTGGCATCAACGAACATATTTCTTTGATGCCAGTTTTGAGAGAAAAAGTGAATGACTTATAAACAGTATTTTAGGTAGTTTGTAGGGTTTATATCATGTTTACACACTTTTTCGTGCCTGTTTTTTATACTGCATTTTTTAATGTTTTTAGGGGCAGCTCTAAGTTTAATTTGTATTGTCACTTTAAATTTTTAATTGAGGTACTTGAACCTATTTAAGGATTGTGGCATGGAAGCACTTTTGATTTTGATAAAGTCTGTAACTGTGTCAGACGAAATCGCTTACCTTACCTTACCTTGTGGATTTGTACTTTTGTGCACATACTTCATCGGGAATAAACCTGTGGATTTTTATATACTACTGGGGCTCGTGACCTTGGATTGACTGGCTCTGAAGTGGTTTTTAATGTTTCTGTTTTTTGTTCCACTTTTACACGCTTGTTCTGTTTTTATTGTCATCATTAGCTGATTCTGTTTCTCACTGTACTATTTTTTTAATCAGTTGATGCAATAGGGCTTCAAGCTAAAAGTCTGTCTTTCTAGAGGCAGCACATTGCATGAGACAGGCCACAGGATGTGCATTGTTAACTGTTTTGAAGCACTGTGTGATAAGTTCTCTCACAGCAGTGTACCTTGAAAAGCTACAATGTCTTGTGGGAGAAGTTTAAGTGATGCAGACTTTCATATTCACCACTGCCTGATATTCAGATCCTGTATCTGAAGAGCATACTTCTCAACCTCTTAGTGCAAGAAATCTGGACAAAGCCTGACAAAATGGGGGGACAAATGCCCGAAAATAGGGACATATTTTAAATATTGCTCTTATAAACTTAGAAAGTTGATAAAATAACAGGGTTTGTTTTAACATTCATTTCCTGAAGGATTTGAAGTCTGAAACTCAAATGTATCTCATCATTTAGTGACTTTAGTCCTCAGATCATCCCAGTAATTTGCCAGAAAAACAGACCAAAAATATGAGCCAAAAATCTGGACATTCTGTGAAAATCTGAACAGTTGAGAGGTATGCTTTGAAGAGTGAAGACTGCGTCTGCATTCTCAGAGTTCAGCTGTATGCATTCAGGATAGGTACAGGACTCTGTAAAGTGTGCATCTTGTCTTTCCCTCTTGATTGCGATTTCTGTGAACAGAATATCAAAGTATTGTCAAGGTTTGAAGAATATGCACTTAGAGAGTATAAATGATTCTTTCTTTTGTCTTTCTTTTTTTTTTGTAAATTATGTTTCTCTCATAGTCTCAAGTGACTGTGATCTCCACCATCTACTTGAATCATTTATTGCTGAGTATGAAGTGGGTGGGATGCAAACCAGCCCCTCCTAATTAGAAGTTATGGTACTCTCCTGCAAAATAGTGGAGTGCTGTCTCCATCTGGGGAGTATAGTTACCTTCCTTGAAAGACTTCACTTATCTTGGGTTCTTGTTCAAGGGCGGACCCCTAGATTAGTGCAATACTGGCTATACTGAAAACACTTTACCAAACTGTGGTGGGGAAGTGAGAACTGTTATAGTATCAGCTGATGACTGGGAAAGGATTATGTAAGTAGGAGTAATACTTTATTGCAAGTGCATTCTGTAGTTCTAAAGCATGATACGTGGAGATGCATTTCTAAACAGCACTGCTGGAGAAAGGAGAATGGGAGAGTACCCAGTCTGTCAGACTGTGCTATAATAAATATATATTTTAGGTATAAATTTATACGTGTCCCTTTGTTTTTATCTGTAGATCAAAATGTAATTCATGCAGCCAAAAATCCCATTTGTTGACAGGGAAAAAATGTCGATACAGTTATTGAATGTGAACTGTTAACAAATTGTTGGCATTTCCGTGTACGAGACTGGGTTACAGCTGCAGTTGGGAATTTATCCTTTCCTGTTGTATTGGTATATTGGTGTTGGTAAACATAAGCAGTATGGAATGGGGAGCTGTAAGGAGCTGCAGAGGCTTGCTCCCTGCAAAACAATATTGTTTGTTGTGCGGTTTTTTTTTTTTTGTTTGATAGGTTAGAGTTCAATTACTTAGGATCGATGTTTTAATGATTGACCATTCACATTTTCAGTTATATAACATACTGCTGTAATTAATTCATGCATTCATAGACAGGTATAAAAAGAGAGAGATTCCGGAGTATTTAGGAAGTTGAGATGTATTTGTGGAAATGCAGATAACATCAGAATGGCCCTGTATGGTGGAGGCTTGTGGTGTATATAAATACATTATGTATGTCTGATTTGGGGATGACTAACTTCTGACACAGTTCTGCCACTCAGAATAATGTCAGAGAAGCTAAAGTGTCAAAAGTATTCATATTTACTGCTTCACTGCGTACTCTGCCATTGTTAGTGCTAGTGATTTACACTCAAAGAATTTACCCCAGGATAATAAAAGCTACACTATAAACCTTTTATAAAACCTGTTCTGTATAGCACCCCTTCATATTCCGCATTTTTTTGCTATTCTGTGATCTAAATTCCAGCTTTTCTAATACTATCTATGACTCTATTACTCAGACAGATGTGCTAGTAATGCCATCAGCTCACACACCTGCATATTTTTAATTTTCTACAAGCAGTATAATCCTTGAGACCCTCAGACAGATCACTGTTGGACAGTACAAGACTGTAGACTAGTAAAAGTATGTCACGTTACCACAGTGCTGTTATACCACCCAAGTCAAGCACTTTACTCATCTTTTGTCAGAACATTTTCATCTTTCCACACCTTTCTGCATAGCATTTAAGTTCTACAGGAAAACACAAAGCTCAAATTTTTAGGTAGTGTTTTGCATTGGGGAGTAAAGCCCACCAGAACCCCTCATCAGCACCTTTCTGTACTTATCTGTGAAGCTGATTTTGCTCATTGATCAACTAGCTTTATGCATGTAAAGCCCTCCCTGCCAAATACAGTGGAACAATGACCTCCTAGGACCTAGATGCCATACCTTTGCTTATAAGTTGCGCAGCATAGAATGATTTCCTCATTACTGTAGACATGATGTTCAAAGGCTTGATTACTGTCTATGTGTGTTCCTAAGTCCCTGACTACTGGGTCAGGTCTAAGGGGTGTGTTGTCAACATGATAGTTAGCAGGAGACATTAACTGACCTTACTGTTTATGTGGTCTCTGAATCACTTGCCTGTGTAACTACAGCAAGCGGAGGCATTTCCATAGGAAAAGCCCATGGCTAATTAGCATAGGGTGGCCCTCCCCAAATGCCTTATTTGCATTTAGCATGAATGTGGAAATGACCAATAGTGATGATTCTATAGACCGTGCAGCATCACTGTGGTGGGACTGTCTATAAATCATAGTGGGCTGCTGCCAGTGGTTCTCAGCCCATGTTAGGGTTTACCACTTGTGGTAGCCCTTTCTGAATCCCAGTGCAGATTGAATTTTGTGTTTAGTAGCTTAAAAAATATCAGTGAAATGTCTTGAGGGTGGAAATTCATATATATATTTAAATATAGATATAGATAGCTATTCATATATGGGTACATGACAGCTCATTGACTTGCCTTTTGATCGAATCACAAATGGCTGAAACTTTTTGATTGAAAACACATTTCATTGAAAGCACATTTGGTTCGATTACACTTCAAAGAAAAGCGGAGAAGGTGAAAGAGTGTCACTGCTAATGTGGTTTAAGATATTAGGACTACAGGAATTATAAGACAAATTAGTCTAGCACAGCATGTATATATTGCTAACGCCCACCCTTATGTTGTATGTCATCTGTAGGAGTTTGTGTTTGTGTGCCTACAGTGATTCACTCTGTGTGTTGTTTTCTGTTTGCTCTGTAGACATGTGACCTTGGAGTTACTATATTTATGTAAGGAAGTTGTGGTTTGAAGAAAAGGTAATGTGATGAAAGAAATGTGTGTGTGTGAGTGTGTGTGTGTGTGTGTGTGTGTGTGTGTGTGTGTGTGTGTGTGTGTGTGTGTGTGTGTGTGTGTGTGTGTGTGTGTGTGTGCGTGTGTCTTTGTGCATTTATGTATGCATGCCTGTATTATCAAATGACTGACTGACACATTTTATCTGATATTCAAACAATGAAAATATCAAATGTTTTCTGGCGGCAAGGCACCCAATATCTCCAAGAGTGTCTTAGTCCCTGTACATCCTTTCCTCATCACTGTTAATTCCATGCAATGCCACAAGGAAATATAAACAGCTTCTGTGTGGATCACTGATCTTAGTGCCATCTAAACATGGCATCAGACAAATGCAAGGCTACTAGTTCAAATTATCTGCTGCTATGCTCCTCATTAAATATATATATTTTTTTCATTTTAAGGAATCATTTATGGAAAGCTTAATCCTGTGTGTAGGCACAGTAAGCAGAACTGGGTTTGTAAACCCACGCAGGAGACTGCCTGGTTGAGACTCTTGAAGGCATCTGTTCTCTTTGGGTGTGAATGTTATGATGTAACTTGCAACTTACATATGAGCATATAAATATGATGACAAAAGAAGATGTGGTTATTATTGAATTTGTATCTTCCTCAGCCTAGCCCATCTTCCATATGTTGTAGGCATATATGAATTCCTCCCGATCAATGAAAAAAGGTAACATAAGACATAACAAAAAGGCAGCTGCTGCAAATCAGTTACATTACTGAGATAAAAGTAACTAAAATTAATCAGTGCTCTAGGTATAAATATTATTTTAGGATTCACAGAAAGAAGCCTGTTTGTATCTAAAATGTTTAATCATTTCTTTCACCATAAAGAATTTAAACTAGTGGCTTTTTTGTTTATGTTTTGTTTTATATTTAATTTCTGATCTACTTCACTTACCCAATAGCCCAGATTGCCGACATCTACTTCACAGAGACGAATACACCGACAATGTAGATGACCGACATCCGGAACACCGACATTGTGACCCGATGTAAGTAATTGCTTGGCCATCTCCCCTCAAAAAAAAAACTAAACTAAGCCCACACCCCCCATGTGGGGGGATTCACCCCCGCAACTAAATATACCAATGCCAAGATCACACTACCGTGGGGGTAAGGGGCAAAATTCACCAGTATGGCCAAGTGGTTACTTACCTCAGGTCGCAGTGTCAGTGTTCAGATGTTGGTCTTTTTGCACTGTCAGGGTTTTTGTCTCTGTGAAGTGGATGTTGGCGATCTAGGTTTTTTTGGTAAGTGAAGGGGACTCTTAATTTCTTCCCCCAAAGCACTTTGCTTTAGTACTGCCTCTAGCATTGTGTTTCAGGGTGCAATCACCATCTTTAAAAGTAATATTTTTTTTTTAATTTTCCCTTCATCATTAGCTTTCCAGCTGCCAGATACATATACCTTCCTCCATCCCACAGCTTTCTTGTTCTATCCCTCTTTCCTATCCACAAATGCCATATCTGTCTTGTGCTTCTTTGCTTCATTGTATACTTGTTAATATGCCCTTACATCCCCTGCTATTCATTTCTACCTCCATCATTTTAAGTCTGCATTGTAAAATTTTTAACAGTTTGATATTTGTACAGCTACCAGAACTAAACACAGTTCTCCAGATATGTTCTTACAGATCCCCTTTACATGATTGAATTTCACTTACCCAAAACTTAAAAGGATGAGATGACTTCATCGAAAACTTACTTTCACAAACACTTGGATCACCTGAATTTTACTTCAGGAAAGGAAACACTTGGCCACCATGATTAACTTTGCCCTTTTCTCCACTGTAGTGTGATCTCAGAGTTGGTATATTTAGTTATGGGGAGTGAGGGGGCAAAGCTCCCAACTTGGGTAGTTTTGATTTGCTTCAGTTTATTTTGTTGTGGTGGCCAAGTGGATAGTTTCCTGGAGTAAAACTACAGTGATGTGAGTGTTCACGAAAGTAAGTTTTCAGCAAAGTTGTCCTGTCCTTTTAAGTTTCAGGTAAGTGAAAATTTGATTATGTGAAGTAGATCCGCTCTTAGTAGTGCCTTCTGCAATGGATGACTTAAGCATGGCTGGTCCCCAGTCCCCTTGCTGATGCAATTGTCCCTGATTTTCAAGGATGTCCCCGATTTTGACTCAAATGTTAGATCTGTTACTCTTAATCCCTCTTAAAACAGGTCATTGTTGAATAAAAGGTTGTAAATTGCACTTAATAAATAATGATAGCAATTAGAGGTGTAGACTTCTTTCAGCTCAGAAAATGTGTATTAATTCATATTCTCTTATTCTGTCAATGCCTCAGGTTAATAGTGCTAATATTTTAAAACTGTCCTTGATTGTCCCTGATTATTTCTGGATTTCTCCCTGAGTCAGTTGATATTTGTCTCTGATTGGTTGAGAGCTATGACCTCGCTCTACACCTCAGCTTCCTATTGAGATTCACAGAGCCATTTTACAATGTATTGCATGATTTAACTTGCAGCTAGCTATTACCACTGCCTTCCACATGAATACCACTTTTACCACACAAGTTCTCTATATTGTCCTGAAAAAAAGCATTATTGCATGCTTTTTCCGCATTAAATACCCTCTGCTATTTGTCTGTCTGTTATTTAAGCCATACCAGGCCTACATGAAGCTAGAGCCCTTCATCCTAGCAAACCACACTAACCTTATTAACATCTACAAGGAGATTGACCTTATTGTCCACCTGCAGGTGTGCAAAAATACATACGACACAAAAAAATAAGAAACAAAAACAAGGTTGATGTAGTCCAAAGCTGCAGGCAGAAGTAACCAAAAAGTTTACTTTATTAAGACTAAAGTTAAGCGCTTTCATCCATCCACTTGAACTTTTTCAGAACAATAAAACAAGTGCAACTCTCTCCTTATAAAAAAAGAAACACAAAAAACTTAAAAAATATGACAAGGGGCAGGATTCACGAAGCCTCCGTGTAAGAGTTATAACTCTTAAACGGAGGCTGCAGTTAAACGGAGTGATGTCAGCATGCTTTGCATATTCATGAGAGCATGCTGAATTACACCTAAGGCTAACACGGTCCGTGGAAGACAGTAGGGAGCGTGTCCGTAGGCCGAGCCCTGCAAGCAGACACGCCCCCAGAAGAGTAAAAGTGCCCAAAGTAAACACAGACGACAGAGGCCATGGAAATGTGAATAAACACAACACATGCCCCCATATGAACATAAAATATATAAATGAACATCTTATATATTTTTTTTTAAATCGTAAAGATGTTTGCCCGTGAGTGCGCTCGTTTGCGCGGGCATGCCCGTAGCTCAGCCACAGTTAGCAGTCAGTGGAAAAGGATGTAAGAACTAAATATGCAAAGTAAGCCAAGCAGCAATAGTGTAGTGGTAGAGACGTCGGCTGAAGAGAAGGCATTCATGGTTCGAGCCCCCACAACATCAGTTTTTTTTTTTAGAAAAATAAGCACGAAACAAGTCCCTGACAAATATGTACACATATAAAATTATATTTTATGTTAAATGTAATGAAAAAGTCCATTTATATTGAAGAAATGTGAGATAAGAAAACAATAAAAAATGTGAGATGTGACTATAGCTGAGTTACAGTTTAACAAGGTGAGTGCATCTACCCGTAGGTGAGCAGTGGTTTAACAGGTGCAAAATGAGTGCCCGTAGGTGAGCAGTGGTTTAACAGGTGCAAAATGAGTGCCCGTAGGTGAGCAGTGGTTTAACACGCTGAAACTGTGTGACCCTAGCTGAGCTGAGCATAATATGCATGCTAACAGCCAAATGAAGCTTAAACCAGCGTAACCCGTTTGCACGGAGCTGCGCACCGCGCAAACAAGCTAACCGACAGGCAACGTTGAGCAAGCTGTAACAAAACTGCCTTTACACAGACACACCCCCTAGCCTGTCTAGACAGTCATAAAATATAAAAAGCAGCGGTCGGGTTCGAACCCAGGATACCATGCACCATAGTCAAGGTACTGAACCACTAAGCCACAACAGCTGTACTTAAAAATGCAGTAATAGCCAATATATAGGAATGAATAGAAAGTGGAGCATGACAAAGCAGGCTTTGTGAAGTTGATACAATTCCAAAATGGCCAATCACAGATAAGTGTGGGGAAAAACGGCATATATAAGCCCCATAGGCAGGAATACACAGCATAAACGATTGTAGAACTGACTTGCAGCCAGAATGTCAGGAGTAGGAGAGGGCAGTTACTTTCGAGCACAGAGGAGGGGCGTTGAGGAGTCCAAATACATGGTCTGGCTCCTAGTCCACAATCATGAGGCCCAACTCATGCAGGGCCAAATCCTGTGGGGAGCATATAGGGCTGAGGCATGGGACCGGTTGGCTCATGATCTTACCAGTGCCACAGGGATTCCAAGGACTGGTGAGCAGGTCCGTCACCACCATGCGGACCTGAAGAGATGCAAGCAGGACCAATTGAACCTTTGGATCCAGGAGGCCCGGCAAATGCCCAACGCCCCACTACTGAGTAAGTTACATTTAATTATGTATGTAAGAAATTAAATTAGCTGATATTATGGAGATGTGTATTCCAATATTACTTCATTTATATTACAGCTGCAGGTGTCTGTTCTGCGAACCGTAGAGCCTATGGCGATAGGCTAGTGTGGCTGTGCCACCAGGCAGGTCAGTAATCCACTCCCAGTAACTGTAAATAAATATAAAAGTATGACAGTTAGCAAAAGAGTACAGTGTAGTCACTAAGTAATAAAATGTGCAAGTAACAGTGTAAAAGTGTTTGCAAGTATTGCTTGATTACAAAAGTGTGTTGCAGTCTGTAATCCAAACAGAAAAATGAAAATGTCTGAAATAAAGTCTGAAATAAAGATGCCCCACCTGTAATATAATAGTACACAACCTGCAGCAGGCTGAAAAGTACAGCTGCAGAAGATGAGCAAATCACATGTGTGAAATATATCCCTGTTGAAATACTGAAACATGACAGAAGTGAGACTGCTGGAAAGGATTGTAATAACTACAGGTAAAACATGTCAATAAAGCCTAGAAGTAAGTACCATCCTGAATAGTAAAATGAAAACAAGTGAGAGAGTGTGAGAAAGAGTTATGAATCCACCAATAAAGTAGTAATAACCCTTGAATAAAGTATACTGCAGTCAGTACAGAATGAAATGAATGTGACAAGTAGAACCAAACTGCGAAATGTGTTCAAAGTGTTGCTGCAGCTGGAATGTGTATCCCAAAATCTGGATATGTTGCTCTCAGTCTGCAATATGCAGATAGTATGATTGTCTGAAATATCAAACATCCATAGTTGTCTATAGCTATATAAAGCAAATGTAGCAGGATGATGTAGCTGAACAAAGCCAGATATGAACGTGCATGAATAACAATAAAATGTATATTGATGTAGCAGTAACAGTCCTATCACCAAATTGAAGTAGTTATCATATAGGAAACTGTAGTTAGAACAGTAGTGTGTATATATCTGTAGCTATTAGAAATGTACAGCATATGTATTGGTATTCAAAGGTGTTAATATTATTTTCTTCACCCCACCCTATAACCACATATAATCCATTCCACGTGAAATTGGTATGTGCAATCACAATTAACACCCCTGGACATTTGTCCTGTTGGGTCATAAATATTTGCATGTACATTGATGCATCTGCCCTGTTCATACATCCAAACCTGATGGCCTGTTGCCATCAATCAACCCTGCATGTTGTTGGACTGTGTATTGCTGTTCCAATTATGCATGTGTTATGCTCGCTGTTCAATGGTGTGAATATCTGGGAGTTTGGTTAATGGGAATACTAATGCATGCTGTTACAACTAATTGCGAATGGTATTGTATGTTACTAACCCAAACTGTCATGACATAATGCAAAACATAGGACGACAGGGAAAGTGGGTTCCAGCAGACCCACCTCTCCCACCTCAGCTGGCGAATGCACCTGGCACTAGTGCCCAATCTGGACCCTCCTCCGGTGGCCCTGTGCCACCTGTGGGTGGAAGCGCTGCAGGAGATGGGGCCCGTCCCTCCTCTGCAAGCGTGGCTGGAAGAGAACCAGCACTCACCCTCCATAGCGTCCGGACTGTGGTGCGTAGGGAGATCTAGGACTCTGTTTTTGGGCCCCTACGCAAGCTTGAGGCACAGGTGGCACAACTTACGGGCATGCCTGTTGCCCGGCCTACACAGCCCCCAGCACAGCCCTGTCCTGGGCAGTGAAGGAACAGTGGCAACTGCCCATGGGTGGGGATATCAGTTCCACTGTTGCCATCTGTGGGCGCATGGGCTCTGGATATCCAAACCTCCGTCCCCGTCAATTGTGTAACCCCCCAGACACGTGTCATACACCGCCCCTGTATGCGTCTTGTTTGTCTTGTCTGTTGACCTAGCCAACCTACCTCCCCAGCTATACCGACTTCCTTCACCTGACATACCAATCTCACCTGAAAAAAAAAAAAAAAGGGGCACTCTGTACCCACAAAAAAATTACGCCCCATATATAGCTGCCCATTCCGCACATATGTCTGCTGGACATGGAAACTATCAATTACAATTGGCTGTACAACAAGTATTATTGTTGTCCTGACACCTTTCTCAGGGGTGGAAGGTTTCAAATGTCATACCAAATTGCATACATATGCACAGCTGTTGCTGATGAAGAAATGGGCAGCTATGGGCCTTACCTACATCCCTCCTGCAAAACCCGAGCTTGTTTCCCTACTGTCTTATCCTCTTTGTGATCCCTTTTTCACCACTTTCCTGTCTCCCCATTTTCATTTCTTTCAAAGAAAATAGCGCGGGTGTGCGCAAGAGTAAGCACGTTTAAGCGGTTGTAAGCGGGCGTGCGTGTGTGTGCGCGGAGCTAAATGCCAGTGCGCATGTGTGAGCTCTGCGCAAACCAGCACTAACCCGGTTACAACTGCTTAAAAGTGCCTTAGTCACTCTGATTGACAGGTCCTGTATTCAGTTCAAAAGCAAAATAAAATCCCACTGTCAGTCCCAAACCCAGGACCTTGGAAACACTAGTCTGCATGACTTACCACTAAGACATGACTGTTATACAAGAACATTGTGCTAAAATAAATATATCATGTAATAGTAGGAATGAATGTAAAGGGAATATAGGATGTGTAGTACACAAAGCATGTCATGTATATTTACTGTCAAATCTAGTGGATATCTATGATAGTAGTGTGTGAACAGAAACAACCATGGTAGTTGGTAGCTAGTAGGTAATAATGTCACTGTAGCACCTTGCAAGCCACACACACACATACTCACAGCAGGATAATCACTGCCCATACCCCACAACCTCTTACAGGAACACATCCGGACCAAGTAATAAAATATGTGGAGCAAAGGGCCAAAACCAGGGACACATTACAAATAATGTTACAACAAACTTAGACAGTTCAGAGAGTAACAGGTTCTGCATTTTGTGGGATGTTTGGAAGGGTATGAAGTCTGAAACTTAAATGTTTGTCACTATATTCTGACTTGAGCCCAGAGTGATTTGCCAGAAAAAGCTGTGCATGAGATATTGACCAAAATATAAGGCAGAAATGTGGACAACCTGCAAATATTTGTACACATGAGAGGTTTGACACCACCATATTTGAATAGTTAAGAGCCTAGACATAGCAACAGTGACTGAGTTACAGGAATGCCCCACAGACTCCATGTGAAATGCACAAACAGTAGGCAGAAAGGTGTTACAACACATGCAATGGTAACTATGAAGTCCTGAAAGCTTGTACCACTTGCATGGCAGAAAAAGTGTAGTAATACATATGCTCATGCTATCCCACAGTCACAACTGCAGCATACCAGACAATTTAATGGGTGTACCCCACTGATATGTACCATTCCATGAGGCAGATAACAGATGCACCTGAGAGTCTCTGGGGCCTGCTCAGCAGGATACTCAAATACCCTAATAGATGTCAAGGCCCACACCATGGCCAGACCACACTGCATGCTGTAACACCCTAGCAGATATAGCAAGCATTCCAAGGTGTGAATGTACGTGGAAAATAGGAAAGCCACAGCAGCACACTACAGTCAGGACACCTAGCAGGCATACAAGTAGTGACTGTAAAGGGCAAATATTGAAGCCATAGCAACAAAGTGCAAGAGCCACTGCTATACACCAGTTACACCACATGTCCCACAGGAAAGCACACACACACACATTAACAGTAGTAGTAGTCGTAGGTGTCAGTGTACACACACAGTTAGTACAGGAAACTGGAGAAATGAATGGAGAAATGTTAATCTACAACACAGCTGGAAATATGAGAGAGATACCAACCTTTACACTCACAGAACATTGTCCACGGCATACCAGCATGGTCCCTGCCCTTAAAATCTGAAAGGGCTATGCCTATCTCACATACCTTTTTATAGCACTGTTCTGAAATCACAGTGAGAACTGCAATCAGTACACAACTGGCTGCATGCAATTAGCAAATACTGGCTAACAATTGGTGCAGAGGCCATCACATGGACATATGCAGATACCTACAAAAGCATGCTGTACTCCCAGTCCACACATGCAATACTTTCATTGCACCCTGAGGAGGAAGTGAGAGACAGAGAGAGAGACAGAGACAGAGACAGAGACAGAGAGAGAAAAACAAAATTAAACATACACAAACAAAACTGGTCAGCAACAGCCACATGAAAGCTGACAACTGGCAAGTGGAGCAGCAGGACACAAAACCAGACGGCAACACAAGCAGCTTTGACAAACACAGGTAATGTAAAGTAATACTATAAAGGTCTACATACTGTGAACCCTCCATATGTGTCATTGGTCTGTATCCATATGTATATGAAGATGTGCAAAGGGCAGGGGACATACAGCAACTATCAGTGAAGGCTGTACATACATTTGTATGTGAGAGCATCTATGTGCAAATATCAATGTAGGTCGAATGTAGGTTGTAGTGCAATGTACAAAGTAGGTTATGTATGTTTAGCAGTATGTTAGTGTGTGTATACAGTATGGTAAACAAACATGTTGATATGTATCTATCATATGGATACGTATGTATGTCAAAATATGTATGTATATATATATATATATATATATATATATATATATATATATATATATATATATGTAATATGCATATATGTATACATATATGCATATTACATATATGTAATATGCATATATGTATACATACATAGAGAGAGATGTAGGAATACATAGACAGATGTAGATAGACAGAATATGTAAAAACATATATATGTAATACACACATACAGATATAGATATATGTAGATACATATACATAGACAGACAGATCTGACTATCTACAGGTATGACTGTATATGACGACCTCAACACCCCCTGTCCCACTCTCTCTGTCACTCTCACCCCCTCTCTGTCACACCCCCCCTCTCCATATCTATAGCAATATATGTACATCAATATATAGACAGACAGATCTGACTATCTACAGGTATGAATGTATATGATGACCTCAACACCCCCTGTCCCACCCCCTCTGTCACTCTCACCCCCTATCTGTCACACCCCCCTCCATATCTATAGCAATATATGTACATCAATATATATATGTGTATATGTATACAGACATATATATATATATATATATATATATATATATATATATACATATAGATATATCTATATACATATATATATATATATATATATATATATATATATATATATATATAGAGAGAGAGAGAGAGATGTATATATATTCTGAGTGAGGCACATGCATACAGATGTATTGCAACAGGTGCCTGGTGACAAAGGCATGGAGTGAACACCAGTGTCAAAACTGGAGTACCATACCCCATTTCAAATCACCTACACCAGTAACCACCAGATATGTGATTGGCTGCCCACCACTGCATGTGTCAGGGGTGAACAGGGTCATAAATGTGTACAATAGTCCCCCCAATGATATTCACAGTGGCACACTATTCCTGGAATACCTGCACATGGTATGTGTCAGCAGACATGTTGTGTCAGCTATGGACATGTAGGTCAGTGTACCCCTCCACACCACATAATGGCTGCCATGGTATGTACCTCACATGACAGCTGCAGATATGGAGAAGGACACAGTGACATGTACAACACTGTGACAATGCACTCAAACACATTACCAATGCACAGTGACTGACACCACAGAGTACACACATACTACCCACATAGAGGTTACCACTCCTGGATTTACATACTTAAGTCACACCCATGACAGATGTCCAACAACCATAGTAACACCTCACACCATCCACAACCTAAATGACTGCTGTGTGTCGTCCGTGCCACTGCAATAGAGAGCACATGTGGAGGTAAAGGTTCCTACCCACAGATAAGACATACCCTGCAATAAACCACACAGTGTTAAGAAGCAAGACTCCCCATGAGTACATGTCACACATACCCCTGCTGATTGTTAGTCAGATAGGTAATATGCCATATGAGTCACCCTGTGTAACTGTTTGACAGCAGCAGGTACCATCACACCACATGTGTCACAATGGTCAGGGTAGCAGAACAGTATGCTGCTGTAGTCCCAGGGGCAATAGCATATTGTATAGTATTGTATTGTAATGTATTGTATTGTGTTGTATTGTATTGGTATGTTGAGGTGCCTCCTTTGTGGAGTGGAACCACTGCTGCTGTGCACCAGTGTACAGGTACATATCCTGTAGTCAGGCTAGTGTTACATAGCACTTCTATATGTGTGTTTAGCTCCTGTCGGAGTTCATGTAGCATGCAACCTGGGATACCATCAGGTCCCATTCATGTTGTGTATTCTGCTTTACTGAGGGCGGCTCTCACCTGGACATCTGTGATGACAGGGAGGTTACAGTCAGCTGGGATAACTATGTCTTATTTTGGGGAGAGGGAGGGGTGAAACCTGCACTGAACCTGTCTGCCACAATGTTGTCAATATCTGTGGTTTCAGTGAATTATTTGTTGTTGTGTACTAACTATGAGCATAGTGGAGGGATTCTGACCAGGTTGCTAACATAACTGAAGAAGGCCTTGTGGTTATCTGTGGTGTCCCTCTTGATTTCCCTCTCAAAGTTGCCCATGGATGTTTGTATGAGGGAAAATAGATCCTTACTAGTGCTGCTCAGACATGCCTTCCCTTTATGGAATTATGCTCTGTCTTGCAGTAGCTTCCATCTTTTGTAATACAATCTGTCTATGGCTGGGGTCCACCAGACAGGATGCTGTCCCTTTGTGGAGAGTGTCTTGGCCATATATGGGACTGCATGATCCATGCATTCTCGGAGATGTCCGTAGAAAGCATTTGTGAAGGGGTCAGCATTGTGGGTTGTGTCTTCCACTGGCCCAGTGGGCTGAAAGCATACCATGTCACTGTTACAAAGTGTAAAGTTTGCATGTGCAATGTTATTCACTATAGTCGTTTGTGCTGGTGGTGGAGGTGGGATATGTATATCCAGGGCAATTAGTTTGTGGTCAGCTCACAGTAGTTGATGATGTAGCCCATATAGTACCTGGATGCAAACCCCCAGAGTGAGGAGGTGCTCTGGACCTAACTCAGTGTTCTGACTGCTGGGGTTTGGTAGTATGTCGTATGGAGTGTGCCAGGTACTGTTGCACAGTTGCTGGCTGAGCACTGATATCTGGCCATTTACATGTGTATCCACCAATAGACAGACAGATGCTATATATGTGAGATAGGTCGTATCATAACAGTCGAGTAGCATGTGTAGTATGTGTGCCAAATTCTGCTGACATATATTGCTGATATCAGGTTATTTCCTTTTTCAGGAACATGGCTCACCCGCGAAATCCAGCTTACTCCACAGCTGAGGATGAGGAGATACACCAGAGCCTGGTGCGGGATTATGCAATACTCTTTTCCCCCACCAGCCAGAATCAGCAGGAGAGGGATGCACTGTGGCAAGACCTGGTCCGTCGGGTAAATGACATAGGCACGCATAATAAGACATATGAGCAGGTACGACATCACTGCAGTGATTTAATCAGAAATGTCCATCAGCGTGCGTCAGATATCCACAGGCAGCAGGTCGCCACAGGTGGTGGGGTGGCTACACATCCCCCACTCACCAGACTGGAGGGACTACTCATGAGTGTAGTGGCTCCAGTATGCCAACAACAACAACAGCAGCAGACATGCATTATGATGGAGGCTGGAGCCACACAGCAGCAAGACTATGAGCGTGCAGGTAATATGCCATATGTATAGTTGACTGTTGTGTACACTGGTAGTTAATGTATGTGTGAGGTGTGTCCTTGAATTGTAGCTGTCATCATAGTATTTAATGTGCAAGTGGGATATCCTCAATATCAGCAGCTGACCTGTGAAAGGCGACTGTTGTACTACTGACCTGTATCATACTCAGTAACAATGGCACAGTTGTGCCCACTGACATTAGTTTCCTCACTTCTGCAGGTCCCTCCGGTGTAACAGCAATGCAGCCTATCCATGCTGGTGAGTGTGTATTAACAATACCTTTAATAGTCTTGATAGTAATAGTAATATTAGGCTCACTTAGTAGTGCTCTGTGTATGCATGCAGGTGTGTCTGTGTGTTGATATCTCACATACTGAGTAGTGTACAACTATGAAAAAGCACAAATATTGACTGTAAAACTTTTAAAGGTGGAACTCCTTTGTGCCAACACACAAAATTTATTAAGTATATAAGGTTGCCAAAAAAAAATGTAATAGCCCAAATGGGATACAATCCACGTACTATCCGTGTTTGAAAATATTGTCTTATTAATTCTCACAGGCAATGTAAGGTTCGTAAAATAATATGATATAAACCAGACCTGGGTCCCAGTCAGTTGAAAAAATGGTAGGAAAATTCCGTTTTATCATATATTCACTTCAGTAAAGACCTTTTCAGGATAGCCGGCCCTGGTGGCGATGTTGTAGCTAATCCAAAACTGTTGGCGTAAGCGCACAATAACAGAATTGTAAGTTCTGTGCAAAGGTAGGATGCAGGCGATGAAAAATTGCCGTGGCAGAGTACGGCTAAAAGTCACTGAAGTGCGGTGCAACGAGCTGTCCGCCCAAAGCTGTTGGTGTAGGCAGACTTTAAGTCCACGTCCGCCCAAACCGTTAGTAAAGTCAAGCTTTTAGCACAAAACTTTAAATGTTGTTCACGAACCCAGTCTGGTAAAAGCGAAGATGAAGTGAAGTAAAATCCAAAATAGCGAGGTTTTCACAATCCACAAGGGCACAAGAGCACACTGACACAATGATGTTAAACGCAACCACGCGTTTTTCGTTCAGATGTATATCTGAACTTCTTCAGACAAAACGCTGACTTGTTGGTCAGTTAGGATTTAAATACTCTTGTTTAATCACATGATTTAAATTAATAAAGTGCACTTGCCATTAAATTATTTATGTACTTGGTTATATAAATGTGCTTCAGTGTTAAACATTATTTAGTTTAAATATTACCCAACAACCTACACAAATAAGAGTTTTAGATTTTAAATTTTATTAGTGTTTTAATTAAAAATAAATTTTATTACTAAGGAATTATAAATAAAAACCATTTACTATTAAAATTTAAGAATACTACCCCATTTGGCATATTTTAAATAATACATAGCTTATAATACTAAATTAAAGCATATTCTAAACCTCTATATTACGTTTTATTATTGTGTTACGAAGCATTATGTTTAGACTTTTGTGTAAATCAACTTTTTTTAAAAATTGTTGTATATACTTTTAACCATTAGAACATAACCTTTAAATGCTTTTAACCAAATCAAAGTAAGATAAAGTTAGACTAATAAAATATGGTAAACAATTCGTGGGTTATTATAGTGGACAAGTTATAAAAAATGTGACATGTAAATAAATAAATATGTAAATAGATGTTAATACCTTTAAAATCTATATGTATATTCATGCTAAATACTTTAAAAAGTTTAGAAATCTAAATTAAATAAATTTAAAAATTAATAGTGTTCATAAAAATTATGAATATTAATCTTAATGATTATGATAAATATAATAATTCTGTGTATATGAAATTTAATATTCAATAAATTTCAAAATATTCAAAAATACTGTTAATGGAAATAACAATTAGATGCATGATTAATTAATTTATATTATTTTTATACAAATAGTGAAGGTATATTTCTAAATAAATAAATATAAATATTAATTTATCAATAATAAATAAATATATTATATTACATCATTTAAAATTTGTTTAATTAAAATTGTTTGTTTGTGTACAACTGTGTGCAACTGTGCGCATGTGTACGTGTGCATGTGTGCACCTGTGCACCTGTGCATGTGTGCACATGTGCACATGTGTGCATTTGTGCACATGTACATGTCTGGACCTGTGCATGTGTGGATGTGTGCATCACTGGTAATATTGTGTAGACATTGTAAACTGTGTTTCCTGTTTCCCTCCCACAGGTTCTGGTGCTGCTCTGGTGTCATGCGGCAGGGAATCTGAAGCAGGTGCCATGGGTACTGATAATGATGACATCTGTGTAATGGCACAGGAAGGTATGCCAGGGTCAATCATTGGTCAGCCGATTGACAGTACACAGCTGTCATCCCCATCAATGCGCACAGTTATCCTGCCAATACATCCTTTGTCACCAATGTCCCTAGGTGATGGACAGCATACAGTGGGCATTGACCAGGGTAATGTGGTATCTGTGGCACATGCCTCCCCACACAGCAGCCATGGGCATGGCCCTGAGATGGTACCACACAGATAGATGTCCAGGGGTTCTCGCGGGTGCATCCGTGGGCGTACTGCCCCTGTCAGACGTGCCCACAGAGGTCTTACAAACTCAGCTATGTTTCTGGCTGTCATGCAGGCACAGTCACGTATGGAACGGCACACCAGACAGGGTCTGAGGGAGCTGACAGCATGTCACACAGCCATGACTGACAGTATGCGTGACATTGCGGCTGCCATCCGTAATTTCACCGATGTCATAGATAGACGTTGTGGGGACATATTAGACAGGTTCCACAACTACATGTCCATGATCCAGGGCGATGGTGGATGGTTGAGGCATCGACGTGGGCGTATGCCAGCAACAGCAGCAGCTGGCAGTCATCGCAGACGACAACAGGGCCGCGGCCGCCCCCATAGTGCCAGCAGCAGCCCCAGCAATGCTGGGTCTGTGCTGTCATCAGACCGCCCCAGGAGACCACGTGCACGTGGCTCTGGCCAGGCCCGACAGGGATCTGTGTCCAGTCAACGAACACCTGCTTCTGATGACAGTACCCAGTCTGGGTTGGTACCGGATATGTTCCGTAGCACCCCTGCAAGGCACAGGTACCGTGTCTGTGGCCAGAGACACTGATCTGTTTGACCTGGCAGGTACAGTCTGTGGCTGTCCACAAACACCAGTATATGGCAGCCATGAGGTGGAACTGTGTGCATCCATACACACATGCGAATTGACAACACCTACAGCATACACGCACACACTGCATCAACATTGCCCCACCTTGTACTGCTGTCCCTCACCAACACACATACACATACATGTCAATTGGTGGTATCAGTGGCTGACTCAGGCATACCAAGTTCACACCCTGTGCATATGATAAAACTGTGCCACCTCCTGCAATCTGTAACATCAGTGCAGGTACAGGTTAACATGTTGCTGATGCACAGGGTGACTACATAGACGTGTAGTAATAGTATCATGTTGTTAACAGTACTGTGTGCTGAAATAATTGTGGGTATATCACAGCATGCCTGATGCAGTAAGGGTATGATTGTCATGTACTGTTGTCTACACCCATGGTAAGTACCATAGTGTATCATCTGCACATGTTGGCATACTGGTGGTAAGGATGTCAACAGAAGGCTACATACATAGGTAGCACAGGGGATAAGGTAATGAAAGTATTAATGCGCAATGATGGACATGTAAACTGCAAGTGGCATGTTGCTCACACTGGACTCTGCAATGCGGATGTTTGAGGATGTTGATATGTGTGCAGTACTATGCGACTGGTACAGGACACACAGGAGCACCCTAGCACTGCAAGCTCACATCTCATACCATGCTAGACAGCCCCAACACACAAAACTAACTGTCACAGGAGGGAGAGTCCCCATACATGTCAGGGATACTGTGGTGGCAGGCCAGGTAGCATACATCCTACTAAGTATGGAACCACTGAGTGAAGGCTCAGTGTCTGTTATTTGACATGTGTATTACTGCAGCTATGAGAACATGGGTTTCCATCCAGTTATTGTACATCCTGACAGTACATGGTCTGTACACTTCTGTGCACTGAGACTGGACCCTAGCCATCTGACCTGTGTATTTCCATGTACATGTGCATAGTGCCTGCATATTTGCAGTGTTACCTACTGGAAGTGGTACAGCTTGTTTGTTGTACAATGGACTACATGCAACCCTGCTTACTGTAGCTTTGTTTGCATGCATGTTTGCTTGCAATTACCCTGGAATACTGATCCCACCTGCAATGCATAGTTACAGAGCTTCTGTGGACTCCTAGTGACATCTGCATAGCTTACTATATGTATGTCCATGTCTCACTTGACAGAACGTCACTGTTTGTCCTGTTCACATGTACGTTGCCTGTGACACATTGCATATGACTTACCTGGCATTTGTCCACGTGAGCAGTCATATATGCCACTGCTAACTAATTACAGGCACTACACCCTCACATACTCATCTTCTGTTGAACCATCTGCTTCGCTAGGGATGGGTTGCACCTGTCACCCCTGGGCTTTGGGATATTGGCAAAGGCTCTTGCTACCCCCATAGTGTCTTTGTTAGGCAAGGCTCAAATGACAAACCCACCTTCATAGGTATCACAAGGGATAAGAAACTAAGAGTAATGCTACTCAACGCCAGAAGTCTAAACCTCAAGATGCATGCACTCAAAACTCTCCTTAGCATGGAGAACATCGATATCTGTGCAGTAACAGATACCTGGTTCAGGGCTACTGAGAGCACCCCAGCACTACCAGATTATACCTCATACCATGCTTTTCAGCCCCAAAACTTGGACCGAACCACAAAAGGAGGGGGAGTATTGATATTCATCAAAGATACCCACACCTCCAGGTTGGTGGCAAAGCACCAAGTATCAGAGACTATCCATGTGCAACTAACAATGGGTAAAACTGCCTTCCAGGTTATAGCCTGCTACAGACCACCCTCCCAAACCCAAGAACCGCACTCAGCCTTCCTGAGAACAGTGGAAAATATGAAGGTCTCTCCAAACACCATTATATTGGGCGACTTCAACTACCCAAACATAGACTGGGAGCATGACTCTAGCTCCAACACCCTAGCCCAAAGATTCCTAGAATATATGAACTCAAATGCTATGGAACAACTTGTTACCACTCCCACAAGAAGGGAAAACATACTGGACCTGATCATCACCAACATGGGGACTCTATGCTCCAGACCAGAAGTGTATCCCTCACTGGTAAGATCAGACCATAAACTAATCTCACTGGATATTCACATCCCAATCCCACCCCCTGCCCAGAAAACCACAGTGAACAACTTCTCTAAAGCAAATTCACACTCCTCAAAACTGAGGTGGAAACCTTCAAAGCCCCTGGGCCTGTGGAAAATATGGACCAGACCGCAGATTCCTCTATAAACGCATTCTATGGACACCTTCAGGAATGCATGGATCATGCGATCCCGAATAAAACCAAGACCCAATCCTCCAAAGGCAGACACCCTGTCTGGTGGACCCCAGCCATAAACAAACTATACAATAGAAGGATGAAGCTACTAAATGATACAGCAAAATCCCAAAAAGGGAAGGCATCACTGATCAATATTAGCAAAAAACTATGGGCACTCATAAGATTGTCTAAGGCCAGCTTCGAGAGAAAATTGCACAGGACACTAAGCATCATCACAAGTCTTTCTTTAGTTATGTTAGGAACCTGGGTGGTAATTCCCAGATATGCTTAGAGGTAGTCCAAAATGTCAATAGAAACACCAAACCCACAGACATTGCCAATATCCTAGCTGACAGGTCAGTGCAAACTTCTCCCCCCCTCCACACCGAAAGAGCAAATATTTATCCCAGCAGAGTGCTGCCCCCCTGACATCTCAGATGTTCAGGTAAGAGCCGCCCTCTCCAAAGCAATAAACACTGCATCAATGGGACCAGACAGTGTGCCGGGCTGTGTCCTACATGAACTCCAAGAAGAGCTACACCCAAACATAAAACTACTGCTCAATCCCAGCCTTACTACAGGATATGTGGCCAAAGAGTGGCGTACAGCAACAGTGGTCCCTCTACAGAAAGGTGGTGCCTCAACGGATCCTGGACACTATTGCCCCATAAGCCTGACTAGCTTGGTCTGCAAAGCTATGGAAAGGATCATCATGGACCTCATAAATAAAGATATTGGGGACCTACAGACACTGGATCATACCCAGTTTGGCTTTGTTAAGTGCAGATCCTGCCTCTCAAACCTGGTTGATTTCTTTGAAACAGTCACCAAGGCCATTGACGAGGGGAAGGTGGTCCACACACCCTACCTGGACCTCGCAAAAGCCTTCGATACAATACCCCACTCGGGCATTCTAGAGAAGCTCACCAGCTTAAATATAAACCCCTATGTCACTAGATGGATTGCACACTGGCTCAAGGACAGAACCCACATGGTTAGAATTGCTGGAGCTATGCCAGACTCCAAACCAGTTACAAGTGGTGTCCCACAAGGCTCAGTCCTGGGACCTCTCTTGTTCGGTATATATTTATCGGAGGTACAGGCCAACACGGAAGGACTGTGTCTGACCAAATTCGCAGATGACTGCAAACTGGCCACCATAATTGACTCTCCAGCCAACACAAGCATCCTCCAAAAGGGCCTCAAAGAAACAGACAACTTGTGCCAGAGACATGGCCTCAAGCTGAATGCCAAAAAGTGTATAGTCATCCCCTTTGGCAAAAACAAAGTGCCCTCAAAGTACCACATAGGTGGTAATCCATTAAGTACAGAAGAAGAAATTAGGGACCTGCGGACCCAAGTTGATAGCAATCTCTCATTTGACAACCACGTGGCCAAAGTGGTTAGAAAAACATTTTATATAGCCTACCTCATCATGAAGGGATTCACATCTAGATCAGGGGAGGACATCGTGCCTCTTTACTCATCCCTCATCAGGCCCATAATTGAGTACAATGCCCCTGTTGGGATGTACCTTACCAGACACCTGCAGCAACTGGAAAGACCCCAAAAGTACCTCACCAAGAGGATCAAAGTGCTCAAACAGATGCCATATGCTGACCGGTTAAAGAAACACCAGCTCTACTCAGTGGCATACCGCCTGTTCAGAGGCGATCGGTGCGTGATGTATAAAGCCATGTCAAACCTGGAATTAATGGGCATGCTGCACCTCAGAATATCTAAATCCCATCGAGCCACACGCTCGAGAGACTTGAACCTCAGCACTGAAATAAATAGGACATGCTGGAGGGACAGATTCATTACCCAGAGACTCCCTTCACTCTGGAATAAAATCCCAGTCCAGGTTAGGCAGAGTACCTCATTGACGCTCTTCAAGAGGAATCTTGATGAGTGGATGGGACATCGTAGGTTTACCCCGGGTATCACTTCTGTGTCACTGTTAGACAGAGGCACAGTATACTAACCTCAAAAAAGGGCATAGCAAGATAAATTTACAATGGATAGCGACAGCCAAACACATTCTGGCTAGGTTTATAAATGCCCTAGGGCAGATAGCTTAGTATGAACCTATGAACCTATGAACCTATGTACCTTGTTCCCCATTGGCCCTATGTGCTGTTAATCACCATGGCAATCACAATACTATGGTAGCATGTGCAAAGGTCAGTTGTCAGTCACCTCTATGGTACAGTTGTGGAATATGTGGGCTATGTGGCAATGTCACAGCTGCCACATGTACACAGTCAACCCTCTCCCCTACACATGGACATACAACACATGTATGAGATGGAACCACATAGCCAAACTGGGGACTAAGCACTCTGAACCCAGTACTGGCATAACCTGTCAGGTGGCATGAAATACTACAGCGACTACAATACCAGTTTGATGTAGACCTACACTGACAGCAATACAAGCACGTGAACACACTGGGCCATTTGTGGAGCCTAACAATAGCATCCTGCCTGAGTGGCAGACACCTCTGCAGCTGACATACAGGCATACGTTATGCCAGAACACATCACGCATAACACATAGCATACAAATCCGGTGTGCCAAACATTCACAGCCTGTACGGCTAGACAACACACCTGCTACAGTTGTGTTAGGTACCTTTATTGTCCAGTACAGTGAGGTCACGCTCACCAGGCTGGACAAGGTGAAGGTCACAGTGATATGCCCGTGGGGCACTATGGTCCACCACATAACACAAGCATACAGGTCAGTCAGAGGCATGGACACATATGACACAGTCATTGTCCATGCCACTATGGCTGACCTGTGATGTACCTCCCTGGACTACATGATAGGGAACATGGAAGGGCTCTCTGAGCATGTGGCACAGGCTGGTATGACCCTGACCTTGGTTGGCATCATACCCTCACCAGGAATGCTGACGTATTACTGAATGCTGATGAATTACTGTAGCTACAACACCCTAGCTGAAAGGTTCCTAGCATGTAGTCACTGCATTGCTATGGAACAACTTGTTACCACTCCCACAACAGGTGAAAACATGCAGCACGTGATCAACAACATGTAGACTATATGCACCAGACCAGATGTGTATCCCTCGCTGCTAGGTTGATACCATCTACATATAACACTGTATATACACATACCACATGCAGCACCCACACAGAAGACCACAGTCATAATGTTATCCAGTGCAAATACCATGTATTCACATGTGGCAGGTGTCAGACATGGTAACTATTGAAGATCACAGGTACATATGTGTATTTGGCACACACATACATCATCTGTGTCCATTGCCATTACTGGTTTAATCGATGTCATGCATTATTGCGAACAACAACCCACACACATGGGCATTCTGTGTGACAAAAACACACGTGGCATGTCTGGAATCCAATGCCATAACTAACTGTGCTATGACAGTAGTGAGAGATGCAGTAGCAGAGCATGCTATTTGCATTACTGGGAGATTTGCCCTCTTCCGCTGTACTTGTAGGGTGCTGACATCATCTCTGTGTAGAGATTGGAGTATGCAGCAGCTGGTGTGTTGTACTGGTTGGCAAAAGGGTCAGTTTTCTCACACGTGTAATTGCACACACACTACTTTCACTTTCTCCCACACACACTTGTTATTTGCAGGATTCAAACCCCTACCTAACTATGTTATGACACTCCAGATGGACGCATTAGCAGAGCACACTATTTTCATTATTGGGAGGGTTTCCTTCTCTTGCTGTACTTATAGGGTGCTGACATCATCAGTGTTTAGAAAGAGGAATGTGCATCCTGTAGTGTGTTCTCCTAGTTGCCAAAAGGGATATTTCTTTCATACAGACTTGCACACACACTAACCCCCTCCACACACACTGAGCATTTGTAGGATTCAAACCCCTACCTGACTATGTTATGACACTCGAGACGGACGCATTAGCGGAGCGCGCTATTCGCATTACTGGGAGGTTTCTCTTCTCCTGCTGTACTTATAGGGTGCTGACATCATCAGTGTTGAGAAAGGGGAATGTGCATCTTGTAGTGTGTTTTCCCAGTTGCCAAAAGGGACATTTCCCTCACACAGACTTTCACACACACCAATCCTACTCACCCACACTGAGCATTTGCAGGATTCAACCCCCTACCTAACTATATTATGACACTTGAAGGAGACGCATTAGCAGAGTGTGCTATCCAAATTACTGGGCATCTGTTCTGCACATGCAGTATTTATAGGGTGCTGACATCATTATTTCTACAGAGGTATGTACATCTAGTACTACCTGTCAGGTGGGGATAGCATATATATGCATTTGCGGCCACCTACGTCAGGGTCAGATATGCACATTGCGCTGGCAGGTTATGTTTTATACCATGCTTCGTGACCGCAGGACCTGTAACACACAACACAACCAGTCCTGACCACCCCTCCCACATCTAGGACACACACTTTGCTTCCCTGGGAACAGTGCCAAGATATGCAGGTGTTCACATACACCATTCCAGTTGTTAATGTCAGGTACAGGCATATTGTGTGTGGGAACTACTCAGGCCTCTACAACATTACCCTACAGCCACTACAATTTGTGAGTCCATGTGCTATGGCAGAACCACTCACCACAGCCACAAGGGGGAATACATATTGCACCTGACCATCTACAACATGGGTACTCACTGTTCCACACCAGAGGTAGACCACCATTGTTGATATCTGACTATACCCACCTTTCCCTGGCCATCCATATCCCATCTCCAACCCCAGGCAAGGTTGTCACTGCAAACAAACTGTATTTATCAAAAGCAGACTTTACACTTGTGAAGACTGGGGTTGAAGACTTCAAATGACCCATGCTGGGGGAGTATACAGGCCACTCTGCATAATCCTTGACAATTGCATTCTATGAGCATGTGGAAGGTTTGCATTGATCATGCTATCCCAAATATACCCATGACTGCTCCACAACAGGACACCTGTCAGATGTACACCAGCCATATATGAGCTGTCCAACAGACAGAGTGAGCTAATTCATTGCAGAGCAGTAGCCCACAGAGGGAGGACATCTCTGAACAGTACCGGCACGACACTTCAATCCCTCATAATCATCACGACACAGTGTTGACAGTGAAATTGTCCAGACAATGCAGATAAGGCTCCCCTCAGTCTGTTATTGACGCCCACTTACTGTTAGAGGTCCTCAGCAACCCTCTTCCAGCACACACCAACAACATGGCTGTGGCTTAGCAAATTCAAACCCTGGGATCTCCACTGTGTCCCTGCTTGACAGAGGCACAGCACACTAGCCTCTCACGGTGCCTTATGTGACCTACTTTACAGTGGCACAGTAGCCTACTGCACTGGGGAGGCAGATGCCAAGCACACTCTGGCTAAGTTGTCATTCCCTAGGTCAAACAGCCTAGTGTTGACCTCTACACCCATATGTATAATTGTCAGATGCACATTATTTGTTGCTGATAGACTGTTTGCAGGTCTTTATTGCCATAGCATTCCCTGTTTGTATGAACAACTTGTGTATCTGTGGAAGATGTTTGCATATGGGAGGGATCCACTATATCACGTATGTTTCTGTAGTCAATTAACTGTGTGCACTGGGCAGATTGCTGTAATGTGGTTGGTTCATGGAATAACACGTACAAATACCAGATATGTGTGGCCAACTGCTAAACTGAGATTTGGCCTAAGTGTGTGAGCATGCCCAGTTCAGCCTTCCCATGGCATGCTGTCTGACATATGTCTCATTTATCAAAGTGTGGGAGCATGCCCAGTGTGAGCTTTGCATATGTTGAACTCTGCAGCCCACCACATTTGTGGATGAGTGTGAACTTCAACAAATATCTCCCGTTTATGGTTGTGTGTTGTGTGTCATGTTGTGTAGTTACTGTCCAACTGCTTTGTGTGTGAACACAACAGGGATTATACTGTGCCTGCAGGGTTTGCATGGGATACATTGCATACAGTTGTCAACATCCTTTCATACTGACCTAACACTGTAGTACCGTATAGTGTACTGGTTCAGTACTTTCACTGTGGTGGACAGTATCCTGGGCTTTAGTCCTATCACTGCTTTACAGTTCCATAGTGAACACAACAGCCTGGTTAGGGGCCAGTTGTGCACATCTGACCATGTTGCATTATGTTCAGATATGAAGTACTTAAACCAGGCTTGTCCAACATTGGTAGTGTATTCCACAACATAGGTGTACATTTGCAAACACTAGCGATGTGCCTTAGGCCATTTCTAATGCTAGTCGGAGAGTGTGTTTGTCCTTTGGCACACATTGTAAGTGGAGTTTGCCATGACATATGTTATGGTTAGTATACTGTGCCTCCATCTACCTGTGACATAACAGTGATACCCAGGGTAAACCTACCATCTCCCATCCACTCATCAAGATTCCTCTTGAGGAGAATTGATGAGTGACTCTATGGATAACCTGTACTGGGAGTTTACTCATGAGTGGGCGTGGCTGTTATGGATCATGCAGTACAGCTTGTCCTATGTATGTCAGTGCTGGGGTTCAGGTCTCTCATGTGCAAAGCTCACTGCCATTCAGATTGTACAAGGTGCAGCATGTTTATTGATTCCAGCTTGGACATGGCTTTATACATCAGGCACAGCTTGCCTCTGGGTGGGCAGTATGGCAGTGTGTGTAGCTGCAGTTTGTTTAATCAGGCAACACATGGCATCTGTTCAAGCTCTTTGATACTCCTGGTGAGGTACTGTTGGGGACTTTACAGTTGATGGAGGTGTCTGCTGAGGCACATCCCACAGGGGCTATTGTAGTCAATTGTAATGCTGATGAAGTATGACTGCAGAGCCACAATGACCTCCCCTTATCAGATCTGATAACCTTCATGATTAGGTGGGTATATGGTATGTTTCTGTAAACAGTACAGCCACATGTTTGTCCAATGCAGGATATCTATCACCTTGTGTCCCCAGGTCTCTCATTACATGTTAAGTATGTAGTGGGTTAACACCTATGTGGTAATTGGTGGGCACTTACTGTATATCCACGGGGGTTGACTATACACTTTTCTGCAATTATCTTGCTGCATGGCTATGGCACCAGTTGTCTGTTTCTATGTGGCCCTTTTGTGGGATGTTTGTGTCAGCTGGAGGGTCAGATATGGTGGGCAGTTTGTAGTCCTCTGCAAACATGTTCAGACACAGTCCTTCCATGTTGGCCTGTACCTATGGGACATATATACCAAATGAGGGAGGTCCCAGGACCAAACCTTGTGGGATGCCAGTTATATCTGGTTTGTAGTCTGACATGGCTGCAGCATGTCTGAGCATGTCAGTTCTGTCCTTGATCTGGTTTGCAACCCCTCTACTGACATAGGGGTTTATATTTAAGCTGGTGAGCATATCTATAATGAACACATAGGGTATTGTATGGAAGCCTTTGCAAGGTCCAGCTACGCTGTGTGGACCACATTGCCCTCATCAATGACCTTAATGACTGTTTCAAATGAGTCAAACATGTTTAGTGGCAGGATCTGCACTTAAGAAAGCCACACTGGGTAGGGTCCAGTGTCAGTAGGTCCCCAATATCTTTATGTCTGCGGTACATACTGATCCTTTCCATAGCTGTGCAGACCAAGCTTCTCAGGATTCTGGGGTGGTAGTTTTCAGTATCCATTCAGGCAACACCTTTGCTGAGAATGACCACTGTTGTTGTACACTGCTCTTTGGCTACATATCCTGTGGTAAGGCTGACATTGAGCAGTAGTGTGATTTGGCATTCCATTCTTCTTGGAGTCCATGTTGGACTCAGCCCAGGACACCATCTCATACCATTGCTGCTGTGTGTTTTGCTTTGTAGATGCTGGCTGTTACCTCAGCATCTGCAATGTCAGGGGACCAGCAGTCTGCTGGGATAGATATTTTGCATTCTGGGGGGGGGGGTTGCACTGCACCTGTCAGGATGTATGTTGGCAATATGTGTGTGTGTTTGGTATGTTGTTTGTAATATTTGTGTGATTCAGAGCGTATATGTGAATTCCCAACACGGTTCCTACCATTAGTTGAGGAAGCCTTGGGATTATCCTTAGTGTCCTGTACAATTTGTATCTTCATAGGTTCATAGGTTCATACTAGGCTATCCACCCTAGGGCATTTGTAAGCCTAGCTATAGTGTGTGTGGCTTTCGCAACCCCTTGCTATGTGAATATTATGGCCATTTATGATTTGCTTTGCTGTGCCTCTGTCTGGACATGACACAGTGAAGACCCCCAGTGTAAATCTACGATCATCCATCCACTTGGCAAGATTCTTGTTGAAGAGTGTCAGTGAGGGGCTCTGCCTAACATGGAGTGGGATTCTGTTGCAGGGTGTGGGGAGCCTCTGGGTTATGTATCTGTCCCTCCATCACATCCTATTTCATTATGTGTTGAGGTTGACATCTCTCACTCTCACAGCTCCGATGGCTTTGAGTTTTCTGGGATGGAGCATGTCCATTACTCCTGTGTTGGACATGGCCTTGTACAACAGACATGCAATGCCTCTGTGTAGGCAGTATGTGACTGCATTCAGCTGGGGTGTCTACAGCCAGGCAGCATATGACATATATTTGAGACCCTTTATCCTCTTGGTGAGGTACCTTTGAGGTCTTTCTAACTGCTGCAGGTGTCAGGTAAGGTACATCCCAAATGAGGCATTGTACTAGATTATGGGTCTGATAAGAGAACAGTATAGGGGCACAATGACCTCTGTTGACATCGATGTGAATCCTTTCATGATACGGTGTCCAATATAGACAGTCTTCCTAGCCACAGTGGCAATGTGAGTGTCACATAACAGGTTACTGTCCACTTGTGTCCCTAGGTCCCTGATTACTCCTTCCATACATAATGGTTTACCACCTATGTGGTAATTTGTGAGTACCTTGTTTGGTATTTGGTGGGACATTCATACTGTCCAGTGTCTTCAGGACAGCTGGGTGGGGTTCCTGTGTGTGAGAGTGTGGTCTGTAGCATGCTACAGACTGTACAGCAGTCTTGCCTTCGGTTAGTTGCACATGGGTGGACTCCAATGCCTTGTGCATTGTCAGTTACCTGGACGTATGGGTGTCTGTGCTGAATATGGATACTCACCCTCCTTTTATGTTTTGTTCCAGGTTTTGGGGCCATAACGCATGATATGTGGTATAACCTGATAGTGTTGGTGTGCTGTCAGGAGGCTTGCAGCAGGTTTCTGTCACTGCACAGACATCGATGTTCTCCATACTGGGGAGGGCCTCGGGAGCATGCATATTGAGGTTTACACATCTGGCATTGGTCAGCATTACCCTTATGTTTCTTTCCACTTATGTTTTCTAGGGTGGTGGGTTAGTCTTTCCAGCCTTGCCTACGAAAGGCTCTATGGAGGTGGCAAAAGCCTTATCCAATATCCAGACGCCCAGGAGTAACAGGTGCAAGCCATCCCTGGAACAGCTGCATGGCTTGTCAAGCATGACATCCCAAGCAGACAGACATTGGATCCCCTTGGAATGACACCAGTAATTGTGCCACTTGTTATAACTGATCATTCTGTGTTTGTACTGTGGCATCATTCTTGGTGAGAGTAGGATGCTGCAAATGGTCAGTGTCATACCAGCCTGGACTACATAATCGGAGAGCTCATCTATGTCTCTTTTCATGTAGTCCGGGGAGGTACATCTCAGGTCATTCACACCAGCATGGACTATGACTGCATCATATTTCTACTTGCTTTGGGGTGACCAGCATACTTGTGTTATGTGGCGTATTGTAGCAGCCTACAGGCAGCTTACTGTACCCTTTCCCTTGTTCAGTCTGGTGTGCGGGGCAGCAGCGTGTCTCACTATGGAGTCACCTATTACAACTGTATCAGGCATGTTGTTTCTCCTTCTGGCCTGTGACTGTTTGGCACACCACTTTGTGTACTATGTGTTGCATGTGCTATGTTTGGAGGTTGTTTGATTGGGTGTCTGCTTTGGAGGCCTCTGTTGGTGTGGTGTGTTTGTAATTCGGGCCTCCGGGAATGTTTTTCTGTGTTTATGTCTTTGGTTTGCAGTTGTCATAGGTCTATATGGGACTGGGTTTGTGGTGTGTGTGGTTACCTTCTCCTCCTGACTAGTTTTGGGAGTACTGAGTTGAGGGAGCACAGCCTCCAGTTTGGATAAATGGTTGCATCTCTCACATATATTTGTATTTCTTGGGTGGAGTTGAGGGTTGTCTGTGTACTTGGGGCAGGTATAACATTGCCTCAAGATTCACAGATTCAACTTGTTGTAGCTGGCCTTAGTGGATTGTATGTGTGGACATATTTTATTGCCATACTACTGATCAGTGATTACTTCTTTTTTTATGTTTGCTCTATCATGTAGTAGCTTCTTCATTCTCTTGCATGGTTTGGTAATGGCTGGAGTCCACCATGCCAGATGCCTGCGTGTATGGCATTGTGTCTTGATTTAATTTAGGATTGCATAATCCAAGCATTCCTGGCCGTGTTCATGGAATGCCTGTATAACAGGTTCTGAGGTGTGGCCCATATTTTGCACCTGCACAGGGCCTTTAATGGATTCCACATCAGTTTGGAGGAGTGCAACTTTTGCTTTACACATGTTTTTCACTGTGGTTTTCTGACCAGGGACTGTGGTCAGGATGTGTATATCCAGTGTGATTACTCTATGGTCTGGTCTTACCAGTGAGCGATACACTTCTCATCTTGCCATCCAGTACCCATGTTGCTGATTATCACATCCAGTATGCTTACCACTCTTGTGGGAGTGGTATGTTGTTCCTGGGCATTTTGGTTTATGGATTCTATGAACTTTTGTCCTACAGTGTTGGAGCTAGTATAATGCTCCCAGTCTATGTCTGGGTATTTTCAGTCACCCAATATAATGTGGTTTGGAGGACTTGATATATTCATGTATTCCAACATAGGCCAGGTGCAGTTCCTGGTGTTGTGACGGTAGTCTGTAGCAGGCTATAAACTGGGAGGCAGTTTTAGCCACTGTTACTTGACCATGGCTAGTCCATGCTGCTTCTTGTTGTGGTACCAACATGGGGGTGTGGTTATCCTTGACAATTATTGCTAGTCACCCTCCTTTTGTAGCTTGTTCCATGTTTTGAGGCTGTACAGCACAGTATGAGGTGTAACCTGGTAGTGTTAGGGTGCTGTTGTGAGCCTTGACCCAGTTTTCTGTTACAGCACAGACATCAACATTCTCCATACTCAGTGAGTTTAGGCTGCATGCATCTTGCTGTTTAGGCTTCTGGCATTGGGTAGCATTACATCTAGGTTCTTATCCCTTCTGATACCTATGGAGGTAGGTTTGTGTTTTGAGCCTTACCTATTCAGGGCACGCTGAGGGTAACAGCAGCCTTTGCCAGTATCCATATGGCCTGCACTGATAGGTTCACGCCAGTCCTAGCAGGTGGAGCATCATGTCATGCTCAGCATGTCATCCCAGGCTGGCACACATTGGATCCCCTTTGACTAACTGCAATACTTCAGCCAATTATAGCAATTGATCATCTCATTGTCATATTGTGGCATGATGCTTGGTGAGGGTAGGATGTTAGTCACGGTCCTCAGGTGTGCATATAGTACATGGTGTTACATTACTTAACACATGGCATTCATGCCTCAGGTGGTGCTGCAGGGCTGCCTCTGTCGGATGCACATATTACACTCCCTGTACATGTTTGTGAGCAGGTCATGTCATTTTAGGCATCCCTGTTATTATTTGAGTGAGTCAGAGGGGGTATCATTCCCAGGGGTCCCACTGAGCCAGTGTATGTGCTATGCGTTGCCCCTTTGCCAAGGCCAGGGCATACTGGGCATGCCTCCTTCTGCCTACTGGGGCAGGCTCAGGTTGTTCCTTCTCCGAGTCACGCTCTGCCTGCGATGGCCTTGGCAATGGTGGGGGGCTGTTTGGCCCAGCCCTATGCTGTTCCTGCTGCAGCTGTTTTTGCAAGATCATATTATGTAGCATAGCACATACCATGACAATTTGGGTACATGTAGTTGGTGTGTACTGCAAGGCTCCACCAGATGTGTCCAGACACCAGAACCGTGACTTGAGCAGCCCAAACACACGCTCTGTTACATTACGTGTTTGTGCGTGTGCCTCATTATGGCATTCCTGTTCAGGTGTGTGTGCGTTTCTGATGGGTGTCATCAGCCACAGCTCCAGTGCATAACCTGCATCCCCCACTAGGTGTCCATGTGGGATGTCCCCATTGGCAAATGTCTGGTACAGCTGCGTCAAATGCCAGATGTGGGAGTCATGGTAGCTCCCAGGGTAGGCAGCACACACATTCATTATTATGCCCTGGGTATCACACATGACCTGGCAGTTGATGGAGGGGAAGCCCTTACGGTTAATGTAGGCCCTACCCCGCTCACCGGCTGGTGCTTTGATGCGTATGTGCGTGCAGTCTATTGCACCCACTACCTCAGGGTATTCTGCTATTTTCTGGAAGAGACACATATTGCTGGCCAATACCTCACGGGCATTGGGGAAATATACATGATCACCAACATGTGCTGACGTGGCATCCAGGAACTGGTGCAGTACCCTGGAGGCTGATGCCTGTGATATCCCCATCATATCACCAGTTGGTCTTTGGAAGATACCTGTTGCTAGTATTCTTAGGCCAACACATACCTTGGTTTCCACTGGGTTGGGTTCCCCTCTGTTGGTTCTGTGTGTGAGTCGTAGCCTGCACAGCTCAACTATTTGCTGCAGGAGGTCTCTGTCCACTCTATAGCGCTCTACTATCTCCAGCTCATGTAACCCGTGGTAGGTGACCCTGGGACTGTACACTCTTCTCCGTCTCCTCACTGTGGGTTGTCTGGCACCATCTGCATTGTCACCACCCTCAGCAAGTCGCCTATGTCTCATTATGACAGCTATGGCATCCCCTAACATTTCTGCTCTGAGTTCAGCTTTTTCAGTTTTCACTTCTAATAGCTTACTCCTGTCTTGCAGTGTCTCTTGAGAGAAACATCCTGCACTGCTGTTTGCAGAGTTTTAAGTGCTGGTCTGGGCTACTATTCTGCCTGTGTAATTGCCTGCTTCTAATTGTTTTCACCTACTAGCTCCAGCAGTATTCCCTGCTAGCTTCCTACGGATTCTGTTGCTTCCTTTTTCTTTTCTGTTTCCTCAGGGGGGAGCAGCGTGCATACCAGCAGAAACACGCTCACAGTGGCTTACACGTGCGCACACATGCTTACACGGTTCAGAATCTGCTTATTCGGGTTAAAACGCGCGCACACCCACGCAAACAGTGTTACAGGTCTGCCAACAGGCTCCTACATGCTCAGTCTGCCCTACACGCGCGCACACTGCCCTACTCGCGCTTCATGGCGCGCACACGTGCGCATGCACGCCCAGCAAGAAACTTTGGTGTAGGCAACAGTGTACACCTTCCATTTCTTGACTTTCCCATGCTTATGTTGTGGCACTCCTCTTTCCATGATATGTGTCTGACATCTGTCATGTAACACTGACCTCCAATGAACTGCATTTCTTTCTGCCATTCCCCCCTGTGATGTCACCTATCTCCTACTCTGTTCCTCCCCCTTATGTAACTCTTACACTACTCAGAATGTGCTCATTTGCTATGTGACAGTGGAATTCAGTATCCTAACACTCATTTGCATCAGATTGCCTACTAATGCTTAGTTACATGTCTTAGACTCAGCTTCCCCCCTTAGCAACCACTAAACGGTGGCCATGTTGTTTTTGGTCTGCTGGTCCCTGCATTGTAAACCCATGTATTGCATAAAACCCACATTTGTGGGTTTATAACCTTTATTTTTATGTTTTATACAGCGCAGCCCATTTGCGCGGGGCTGCGCTGGGTTTAAACATCGGCAATCGCAGAAAAAAAAATATATATATTTTTTTAATATTTGCATCGGGGTACCTTGCCAATGGCCACATATTTGACCATTGGCGTGCTGCCTGACACATATGTACCCTTTATTTGGAGCTGACATGGCTCCATTGTGGTTTTTGCAGAAACGTACTCAGTTGTCAACTGAGTACATTTCTGCAGCTAAAACGGCTCTTACACGGGCTGCTTTGGGCTTCCTGGATCGCTAATCTACCTCATTTGCATGCTATTCGGCTGCAAGTGAGGTGATTAGCATATCCACACCCACTCCGTGTAAGAGACGTTTTAGCTGGTCTCTTACACGGACTTTAGGGCTGTTCCTGGATCGTGAAGGCTGCATGGAGTCTTACACTACTCTTAGACTCCGTGCAAGCCTTCGTGAATCCAATATCTTTTACAATTTTTCAAGCTTTTTTATTTTTTCCTATTGAAGAGTTGTTTTCGATGCCAACATTCATGGACAGAACTTTTAATGGCAGATTTTATGGGCAACTTCTAAGTGTTAACCATTAAAATACATTGCATGCTTACAATGAGCCTTTGGCTTTAACATTCTACTGATAATTAGTTACTTCTAATTATTTTGCATTTACTTTCCAATTATGTTTTAACTGAGGGAGTATATGAAGGCAGAGTTGCACTTGTTTTATTGTTCTGAAGAAGTCCAAGTGGATGGATAAAAGCGCTTAACTTTAGTCTTAATAAAGTGAAAAGTATGCTAAATATAATAAGAATGATAATAATAATAATAATAATAATCATAATAATAATAATGAGTATATCTTGATAGCAAATCATTGTTGAATCTCTTAATGATGTGTCTAGTTTGATCAATAAATTATCTCAATAAGTAGTTAATTTTAATCTATTACTTACCTATGAACCTATGATCCTGTAAATGTCGATTACTTGATATTTCTGAATTTAAAATATTCTTTTTCTACTTTGATTATATCTTGGTATCTCAATGTACTGTCCTTTGTTTTTCCAAATTGTTCCCTCCCTTGGGTATAGCAATATATGTATTTTGAAAACTCTCTTTGTATAATTCATTTAAGCATTATTAGGGGAAAAGTATCAGTTTGAATAATGAATTCTAAGGCACTCAGTGGATATTGACTTTTCACTGATATTGTCCCCTTCAGTCAGCACTTTTGTTTATGGCAATACTGCCATATTTCTATATATCTCACCAAACTGGACCCTACATCTTGCTATTTAGTTTTCCAACCAGCCTCATGTGAGGAAACCCATGTCTATAATTCATGGAGCATGGGTATAGGGTATATGTATGTATGTATGTATATATATATATATATATATATATATATATGTATATATGTGTATATATAAATATATATATATGTGTGTGTGTGTGTGTGTGTGTGTGTGTGTATATATATATATGTATATATATATATATATATATATATATATATATATTTTTATATATATATATATATATATATATATATATATATATATATATATATATATATATACATGTAGAGAGACTCAGAGAAAGTGAGAGATGGGGTATGTATTTATGTTTGCGTGTGTGTGACAGAGACAGAGACAGAAAGAAAGGGAGGGGAGAGAGACAGTGTGTAAATTGTCCACTTTAGCCAGGATAAATGTTAGACTGATGAGCCATTTGTGAAAAAAGACATTTATTTTCTTGTTGCAAAAATGTAAACATAATGCTGAAGTTTCTGAAAAGATTCAGGAATTCCTATTTCCTCAAACACAAAAGACCAAAAGTTTCACTTTAAAAATATAATCTGCTCTAAATGCATTTTGATGCACCATGACTGAACCAAAATGTCAGTGTGTTCTGACAATTGCTGTAATAGCCATTAACTGCAAGTCATCTCAATATGATGCAAGTACATAGACCAAACCCCTTACATGGTATATGTGCAAATATTTTGGTACATGTAAGTAGAGACAAATGTCCCTAACGTGCATATGGAAATTAATATGTTGCTGTAAGTTAATGTATAGCAACAGTAAAATGTACAACTTTCTATTTTATAAGTATTTTACATTATGTATAAGTATTTTCCCTCCATGCCTGTCACCATAGGTCTCAGTCCTACCCATTGCTTCATTATTCTGGTCATCTTCCAGGTAACCACGCACTGTGCCCTTACAACAGCTAGTAAACCAGGTGGAAAAAGTCCTCTTTCTGCTGGCCTGATGGTCTTGCTTCAGCCCTCCATGCCTGAGTGCCTACATGCAAGGGTGGACCCTAAATGTTGCCAAAACAGTGAATTACACGGTTTGCCATCATATGGTTGAGTTCACATTGCTCGACCATACATTTTACTGACTTTTCTCTGCGAATCCTGTAATGCCAGATGGTCGGAATGTCGTAAAAACATCGAAATCAACATTTCCGACCGGTCTTCACCCTAAAACAAGTGCTAACATGGGTCAAAAAGGGGGTGTGATTTTGCGATTCGCAACACTTGCAATTGCATTTTTGAGATGTTGCTGCACTCCTTTCGGCCATACCTGCTCGACCATCCACCGGTCAGTCATATGCATGTACACCGAATTATACACAAGCCCTTCTCCCCATACCTCTCAACCTCTTACAGCAAGAAATCTGGACAAAGCCACAAATGATAGGGGAAAAGGCCCAAAAATAGGGGCACTTTCTAAATATTGCTCTTACAAACTTAGAAAGTTGCTAGAATAATAGGTTTTACATTAGCACAAATTTTCTGAAGGATATGACGTCTGAAACTCAAATGTCTGCCATTACTTTTTGATTCCATCCTCAATGATTTACCAGTGATTTGCCAGAAAAACAGTTTTATGATAAACAGAAAAAAAATATGAAGCAAAATTCTGGACATTCTGCAAAAATCTGTACAGTTGAGCGGTATGCAGTTCTCCCTGGTTTTTATCTCATCCATGTCACAAAGAATTTCCCATAATCTCTAACCCTTCCTATGGCAGCTTGATGTCTGTTTAAATTCCAGAATGTTACCTGATGGCTTGCATGTACTCTCATGCATAAAGTGCAAAATGAAAACACCTCACTTCTTCTTGTTGCATGTTAGGATACCTGCCTTCACTGGTGCTAGCCATACAGCAGGTTTGGTTGCCTCCCTCAGCCCCCCTTCCATGGGATAGGTGAGCTGGCATTGACCACTCACTTCCACTTTCCTCAGTGGCTAGGCCATCACTCAGAATACAGGAAAATATATACTTTTATAATGTTTTCAATTAATGCGATCCAAAAGGCTAAAAGAAGACATAGCAATTACCTGCCTTAGAGATGCCTACAAAAATTACAGTGAGTACATATATTGGATACTAAATAGCTCTCATTTGTGTTTAAATGAAATAACTCATCTATTATATATTAAAAAGAAGTTCATAAGCAATCAGACATAAAAAAAAATAATGAGAGACTTGGAAAATATAACAAGAAATATGAACATAAATAATATTATGCAATTATTCAAAGTACATAAAACTACCTAGTTGTGGAAAATGTTATGCGAGAAATCTAAATGAATGAAAAAATAAGTAGTACACATAATGGAAAACATCTAAGTAATAAATAAACACCATAAAAAGGCAAAACTAAAAAACTGTAAATCTACATAATTGAAGAACATTCAGCTATAATCTTAACTGCTGAAGGAATGTTAAGCCATGATAAACATATGTGTGTGTGTGTATGTATGTGTGTGTGTGTATGTGTGTGTGTGTGTGTGTGTGTGTGTGTGTGTGTGTGTGTGTGTGTGTGTGTATAATATATATATATATATATATATATATATATATATATATATATATATATATATAGTCTCTTTAATATCTGTCTAGTATTAGGGTTGCTTATTTAATGTCTCTAATAGATTTTATGCTTTTATTCTTAGCTTCGTTTCAATTTTCCATGACTGTCTTGATTTCTCTGTGCTTGTCTGACCGTTTTCAAAGCTGACTTCTCATCCATGTTCAGTGACACTTAAAAAATGTACAACTATATATAGTCATTTGGTGGAATTCCTGAAAAATCCATAATCTGTTAGTGAAGAGCTATGCAGAGCTTTACAACCTCCTGTGTATTTCTTTGTAATATTAGGTACAGTATAAATATTAAAACTAAAAATACCATTTCCACCAAGTCATGTAACATAGAGGAAGTAATATACAGGACGATCTTTTAAGCTGTACAGACCCCACAGAATTGCACTGCTTAAGTGCTCTCCATCTGTGATTCCCAGATGTACATCATTATGCATATATAGGGTATGTCTACAACTACCTAGGGGTATGCAAAGCAAGGTGGGAAGATTTGCCACAGCATTAATAGAGTAAGTTGAAGAGAAAGCACCATACTGTTGGTTGTCACCTTCCACTGTTATCCAACAATTAAGAAGGATGCACTACTGACAGCAGGAAAGAGGTCACTCACCTGCTGGGTCCACACTACCTGACCATCCAACATAGTATTATGTCATGTGACTGTCCCTCATTTGAAGAATCAGAAATAGGTCCTGTAGCCCCCAGCACTATACTGCCCCTCATTTTAAGGATCAGAAATAGGTCTTGTGTAAGATAAATGGATGCTCATTTACATTGTACTGTGTTACACTGTTTTGCTAAGCACAAACATATGTCAGAATCAACAATTTGCACCAAGCTGCATAGCTCTATTCATTACGCAACAAATACAGTATTTTGTAGCACATATCAGCATAAGGCACTTGTGATATCAAACTGTAACAACACTTCTTTATGAATTTTTTTTATTTATTTGCTACTGACTTAAGCCCATAAGGCAGAAGTGTCTCTTTTTATGGGTCAGCTGGAGGCACTATCTTTAGTGACTTGTTCAGTCACAGAGTTTAGAAATGGAGGGCAAGAGAATTCTGTCCAGGATTAGAGTATGAACCTTATTAGCTCTTTACCTCTGTGGCTGTGCTGCATTACTATGTTAGTGACATACCTGTTTTAACATATAACTTTCAATTTCTCTGATTGTTTGTCAAGTGATTTCCCTTGCCAGATGTAAGATCCCTTTGAATAATAACTAGTAGTAAATTTCTTTCTGTTGATATTCAGTACTTCTAATTTTTCTGCTGTGTATCACCAACAGAGCTTGTGACAGACCAGTTGTGATTATTGGTATAGGAAATGGTTTCTGCAGGCAGGGACTCTGTTAAAATGAGTACTACTGAATGGCAAGTCACATATATTTGGAGTTATCGGATGAGATTTCTGTTACTTACATGATTTGATGAGTGGAGGCTTCTGCCACACACTCACAGTATTGCACTAGTGTTTCTTCAATAACAATAATTATTATTATAATAATTATTTCAATAATAATAATGTTTTCAGTATGTTAAGCGCCCAGAATACTAGATGTGATTCTTTCGGCTACCATTTACTAATATTCAGTGTGGAAATCCTCAGGCAGCACCGCTACAGATTGTACTCGTAATTTCCATGTTTTGTCCTGTTTTGCAAAATTATTCCTTATGCAGCATTAGAAACACTTTCATTTCACAAGACTCCATCACTTAGTAGACGATTTCATCAGACAGCCGAATCATTTTACTGTGCTCTAGATAAGGCTGCATTTGTCTGCCTAATACCAGTTCTACTGTTTCTGAACCATTCATATCAAAGCAATGTATTCTTGCAAGAACGGAGAATGAGTTTAATTATTGTTAGTCTTTGCTTCTTTTGTGCATTTCAGACTGCTTAGTGTGCTATTCACAGCTTCCAGCAATTACTCATGCAGTTTTGTGTAGTGCGTTTCTGTTTTCCACATCCTGTCTTCTTGATGGAAGAAGTAGATGGGGCAAGAGTAACAAATATGATGGCGACCACAAAACCCTTTCTTGTGTCCTTTTGATGTATTCCCTAACAGCTTTCGCTGAGTAAGAATCAGCTGCAATTACACTGAAAGTTCAGCTCTGGCATCATTAGTTACGTGATTCCTGGCAGCTGCTCATGACAATGATCCAGTCAGTGTCTTCTGACACATATCCTGTGTGGCACTTCACTTTGCTGTCTTCCCTGCTGCGCCACCATTATCACATTCCTATGTGTATTTGCCCTAAAGGCCTTTACATAGTAAAACAATAATAAATATGCAGGGATGAGAGCTGTGACTCAAGGTGCCTCTTATTTACGGTCGTTGCTTCTTAACCGGCACGCCCAGACTGTGCACACGTACACATCTATACGTGCATTAACTAGCACATACACTACATTCCTTCCCTTTTACTCTTCATACAGAGGACAGGCAGCAGAGTGACCGTGAATTTCAGGTCATTGCATCACACTGTATATTTCAGAATTCTTTCTCAAATGCACATTTCATTTAGCTAGGGATGGCATATTGTCAGCTATTATCACATTTTAAGTAAGAGTATTGCTTTGATTTCTCAAAATACTGTTGTACACTGTTACCCTGTTATCCATCAGTGCTTATTTACTGACAGCAATAACCTTTAATAATTATTTTAGCAGCTTTCAGTATGTGTCTAGATTGCAAAGATAATGCTCCCCTTATAAATTTAGCATTTGGGAGCTCTTCTTGGACACTTAGGATAGCATTTCTGTTGCTGTCTTGACCTTGAATAGTGGTCTAGGTAGGCATTTAGATGGCAGTGTGCCTTTCATTATGCATTTTGCAAGATTCACATACTTATGACACCATGGTGCTGGATAGGTTCCATCATCCATCTATCTCTGGCCAAAAGTCTGGTCTTCACCCTCCTGGGAATACAAACCTGGTCACCCCCCCCCCCTTTCTGATGAGTCATGAGTATATATCTTATATTTTGCCAGCCTTGGGGTATGAAATTGTCTGATTACTTTCTTCTGAAAGTGCTAGTGATCATCCATCTTTCTTTGGTAGAAGGTCTAGTTAGATACAAACCTTGGAGTATACTTTTGGGTTTCCTATAGCCTGCCAAAAGCTGTGTGGTAGATACTCATCACATCTGTATCACACTCAGCAAGTAGTTTTTCTATAGCCAGTTGTCTTGCCATTAAATCTAGACCATCTGGCTGACTTGCATGTTAAAACTATCTTAACTGCCTTGTCCATCTGCTATGTTCCATATAGACAGTATACATTATCACATGAATAAGTACTATAACTTTAACTTTGCTAGATGTGAGTCATGTGACATGGGATGGATCTTCAGTCTGTCTTCAGTAAAGAATTGAACAAGCGGTATTCTCTGTCCAGGCCTCTTACTTAGTTATCCTTAACTGTTTCACAATAATACCCACGGTGGTGGTGCTGCGGTAGCGTTGTTGCCTCACAGTAAGACGCTTTCCAGTTCGATTCTCATTTAGAGCGTCTTCTGTGTGGAGACATGCATGAATGGGCATACCTTTGTTGAAGGTTGTGCATCAGGGCTGGTAACTCGGCACGTAAATATCAACTACCAATCATTAGTGGACCGGAGTTCTGCTGTGGCAACCCCTAACCGGGAAAAGCCGAAAGACACAAAAAACTGTTTCACAATAATCTTTTCCCGGAACTCTGACATACACAAGACCATCAATCCTTTGAATGACTTGGTCCTGTTAACATGTATTAGTTTTGTAGCCCGCTGTATACTACTGATATCCAGTACAATAGTAAAGCTGCTTCATTGTCTATCATCCGTGTGCTAAAACTGCATCATGTACTCATCTGCAAATGTCTGATTCCAATAAATACAGTATAGAGCACTGGTTCCTGTTAAAAATAGCCATCAGAACAACATTGGTGGCTTTATGCATAGCATCTTGGTAAGTGAACAGAAAATGTGTGCCCTGTGCTCTGTGTAGTCTGCTATCAGGGAATATAGCTTTAATGATCTTAAATATCTGTACAAATCTTTCAGCCATCTTATTTGTGGTTGGATGGTGAGGTACATGTATGAAATATTTAATTCTGGGGATTATCACTTCTGGCAGAAACATGAAGTGAGTGTTTCTTGGTTGGTCCACTTTCCTCTCCACAAATATACTAGCTGCACAGTCATACAATATATTTTTGCCACCTCTTTATAAGGATCTCAGCTCACAGATTTTGTCTATGCTCCTGCAAGACCTGTTGGCGGGGGGGGGGGGGGGGGGCTAAATGAGAATCAGGGCAGCTGCAGAATCTTAATTCTACTCTACGAGGTGAGATCCCTAACCTTCTGTATCTTGACTGAAAGAACTAATGGAGAAAGTAGATAAAACATTTGCTAAACATGTTGGAACTCCAACAAAACTCTTATATAATATCAGATTATATTGAGAGATCTGACTCATGGTTCAGTGATTTGTAGTCTGTGCTGACCTTGCACTTGAACCAGCTATCTGACCAGCAGTGGGACTGAAAGGACCTACAACAGTAGTTAGTTGCTACAGAGGTAAGGCTGGATCTCACAGGTGTTCTCCTGGCTGATATCAAGGATGGAAGAACATCAAACTGACTGGAGACTCAGAATACGGAGCAGATTGTGGCAGTTTTATTATAATAATGTTGGCTGAATGGACTTTACTGCTACTACAGGACTTAAAAGTGAAATTTGCATATAGGGTCTATTTATCACAGCCCTTATGGCAAAAAATACAGAGACCAATCATTGTTAGCTTGGAATCATATGCTCTGAAGGAAAAAAATCCTCTCAGAATTGTGGTTCAATGGTAAACAATTAGGAGTAGCAGCTGAAACCAGGTTGAGGAGGGTGGCTTTTCTTCCAGCCATCACTCTCTGTAGATCTAATGGATAGAAGTACAGATTTGTGTACCCTGTCACATTGAGTGCTTCTCCCAGGAGCCTAGTATCCTTCATAGTAATGGCACCTGAAGTAGCTTAAGCTATGTTCCATTACATCTTGTGTCTCAGTTCTTCAGCCTGTATATTGAGTGGTCTACTGTTCAACTGGAACCTTGCATCTCATTTGAAGAGAAGTAAAGCCTTGCAGCCATTCCCATTATTTACAAAGAGGCCATTGGATAGCAGAATTTGGCACACAGAGATACAACAGCTGCCTCTGTACATGGAATTACACTGGGTTTGTAAAACTCAGCTGTACCTACGTCTTGGCTTTAGGATGATTATCAGTTCATGAGCTGCATTTATACTAGTTCCTCTGGCTGTTTTTCAACCAAAAAATCTTTTGCTGTTTTTTTTCTTTTTATTCTTTTTTTTAATTTTTTCAGTTTGCCAGGCACTGTTAGCAGGAGTTATACTCATTTCAGGATACCATTCAAAATATGATGTAAGATTAAGGAATTGCTGTATATGGGTCTCTTGCTATTTGGAAAATAATAAGTTGCACTAAGTGGACTTTGTTATTTATTTGCATATTGTTTAAGGCCGAGTAGATTTTTACTGTAATACAGGCAATGATATATTTAGTTGCTGTATGAGGATGAGCCAAGTGTGTGTGTGTGTGTGTGTGTGTGTGTGTGTGTGTGTGTGTGTGTGTGTTTGTGTGTGAAGTGGGTGGACTGTGGAAGATTGCTGTAACAGCTCTCCCAAATGCAACTTTATGCTACAAAACTTTTATTTTGAGCTAATGTTCTTTGCTGGGCCTATTCAAAAGGCACATTATGTACACAGCTTCATTTTTTTGCATTCTGATTTGCTTTAGTTATTACTGCTGCTACACACATTTTTTTTGGGGGGGGGAGTGTTTGTAGGTTTAAACTAAAAAAATAGGAAAATATGCTGTATTCTAATTGTAGGTGTCTCAAGGTCATACACAGATCATTTTCTAGCAGAAATAACTTATACTTTTGGGGGTTATGACCAGAGATTCTTTTTTCTCCTGGAATACAAATGGGGTCCTGAGTTAGGCCAAATGGGCTAAAATGTTTGCATTTGTTCTAAGGTTCGGGCTGAACTTCTTACTACTGCAAAAGATTCAACCTAGACAAATGGATAGGGAATAGGAAATTTACACCGGGCCTGACACCTCTGCCCCTTATGGATGGAGGTAGCTTATAGATGTCTGGCCCTCAATTTCCTCTTTGGATACAGGACATCATTATTCTTTTGAGAAAACTTGGCTAGGCTTAGAAAAGCCCCTTGGGTCATTATCCTAGTAAGAATCTATGAATCTATATGATGAACATTTATCACTCTGCAGTGGTCATTATAGGTTAGGTGAATACCCCTTGTGTACCACTGGTAGGAGAAGGGGAGAACTAGTAGAGCAGTTTGCAAATGGACAGGGGAGGTATATAATGATTAAAGGGCTTCTGGACTGGTTTCCTGTAGTAGTAATGTATAGAATCACTGTTGACTAGGAAATAAATCTTCTTACAGGAGGTTGTATGTATTTTGTGTGTGTATGTGTGTGTGTGGGGGGGGGATTGGAACCTTACCTTGCTTGTTCGATAGATGAAGTAAATTCAGGGTCAGGGAAATGGGTAGTTTTGTCAGTCTCATGTTTTCTTACTAGATTCCTTTGTATGTTTGGGATGGTTGATATTCATAGACTATTGAAAATGCATTCAGACACTTACTGTTCCCCTCATTTCCAGTACTTTTCAAGATTAGACACAATAGTAGCGTCAAAGTATCATTGACATTTGCTGGTTAGCATGGAGTCTTTTTCTGTCTGTATCAGACTGTGCTCCTTTGATTATCTGTTTTCATCTGGAAGGTAGAGTTATACAATCAATTTCAGTGCATGGTGACCTAGGCAGCTGCGTAGGGCCCAGTGCTGTCTTAGGGGCCTGATCCAGCTATGAATCATTTAAAAATATTACTTTCCTTGTAACTTGCATGTGCTATCCAACTATACATTTGACGTACTGCTTTGCTTCTCATTGTAAGGTGTGAGCGACATCATCTTTGGTCCTCCATTCTTTCTCATTGGCTCAGTCTGAGACAATGAGAGAGTTCATGGAGTATCAGAAAAGTGTAACATTTTTTGCTACTTTTTTTTAGAATGCAGCAGGATATTCTGCATTTTATTTGGTCTGGGAGAAGTGCTTGGACATTTTTATTGTAAGTGTGTTTTTTTTGTTGTTTTACAGAACTGGGCTGGGATTAATACTTGGCCATTTCAGGAGCAGTATCTTTCTGCCTTTTACTTGGACTGGGAGAAGTACTTGCACATTTTTTCTTAAAGTATGTGTTTTTCTTTGTTTATGTCACAAACAAAACAGTACACGAGTACTTGTGTGTTTAGACTTGGAGAAGGATTTCTTGTTTGGGCAGTTATTGAAAAGTAAGTGTACAGTGTGTGTGTGTGTGTGTGTGTGTGTGTGTGTGTGTGTGTGTGTGTGTGTGTGTGTGTGTGTGTGTGTGTATGTGCACATGCGTGTGTGTGTGTGTGTGTGTGTGTGTGTGTGTGTGTGTGTGTGTGTGTGTGTGTGCTTAAAATACCCCAATTAGAGGAGCTGACTAGTCAAGTGACTGCTCAGAATCAAACCATGTATCTTAAGTGCAGGAGGCAGGAATCTTAATTCTCCATTAGAAAGTTAGAGAAGGAATGTAAGACTGAGTAAGACATGCAAAAGTTTTACAAAATGCAAATAAATAAGGTGAAGGCTAATTATATATTCTCTTTGAGGTAGGACTGGATCCACGGAATAATGAAATGCAAGTCTGCTGCCTATATAAAGACAAATATTATTACTCATGTTTGTTTGTCTTTTTGGCTTTTCCCGGTTAGGGGTCGCCACACCGGAACTCCAGTCCCCTAATGATTGGCAGTAGATTTTTATGGTGCCAAGTTGCCAGCCTGACACCCAACCTTCAGTGAAGGCACGTCCATTCACGTATGTCTTTCGGAGGCCATTCGACCACGGGGAGGACATGCAGACTCCACACAGAAGGCACTGCAGCCGAGAATTGAACAGGAGGCCCTCTTGCTGTGAAGCAACAATGCTACCGCTGTACCACAGTGGCTTATGAGATATTTCTACTACCTATGGAAAACCTCCTAGAAACAACATAAAGAGAGTTACAGATAGTCATCACTTGTCTGTGAATGATTGGCCCTTTTCTTGGTCACAAGATATCCAATCTGCACTCAGAATTCTAGGTTTTCTGGCTGGCAATACTAATTCAGATATTTTATATCCCATCAAAGTTAACCAGAATGTTTGCAGGAGCTCTGGTTAAATACTGGGAGTGCAAAAGAGGGCTTCTGGGGAACTAGTGCCATAATTTTTGGTAACTGCCCTAAACTAACTGATTTAAAGTGTATGCTGCAAGCTGTCTGAGACATTGTTTGGACAGGCCAAATAACTTTAATATTTGCACTAGTTTTCCAAGGTCTTGATTCCAAAGATTTTGTTCCTCAGGCTTCAAGATATTTGCTGAATTAACTTTTGTTGACATCTAAGAAATATATTGCTTGCAGGTGGAAACAATCTACTCCACTGACAATATATGCACTAAGAATGGTAATGAAATTACTCATACTGAACATAAGACTGAAGCCAGAAGCATCCCCCACTACTTTTATATTCAGAGATTATGACAAGGCTAATCTATTGAAACTCAGTGACAACCTATCTAAAGTCTGCATCTCCATTGCTTATGCGGAATCCTTTCCCACCCAAATATAAACAGGCTGTATAATATGTGAAGATATGTGAAGGCTGTCAGTCTAGCAAGATAAAATTTTGTAGATAATTCTATGTCATTGTAAATATGAATAAAATCAACAGGCTTGTCCTCTTAAAATGTAAGAAAACTGTGTTAAATGATGAACTTCAAAAATGTAACCACAGTGCACTCTGCTTGAAGAAAGCTAATAAGTCAAGCATGGTATGACTGTTTGATCTCAAGGCTCAGAGACATAATATCTGGACTGAGGAATTCCTTCTACTGTTTTGAGACCAGAATTAATTGCTAGATTTTACATATATAATATATTTTATTGCTGTAGTGGGAACCAGAGAAGAATGATGTAATCTAAAATGAGTCAGCAGTGATGTATTATTTTTAAGAATTTCTCTGAGAGAGAGAATCAGAGAGCTTTTTGGATTTTGTCTGAAGAACATCAGTCACCAGTACTCTGCCTTTGCTCTATATGTAAGTTTATTTAGAACTGTGATTGCTCTTAGATAGGAATATAGTCAGATTTAGTCTAGCTGTTTTCTATATTTATGTCAGACTATTCTACAGTATTATTTTAAGCATTTTCCTGTGATTTCTGAACTCTTGACTAGCACTGTGTTGAACTGAGAAGATTTGTCTTGTGTTTTTATTATTTATTATTAAATATTTTAAACCTTGCAACTGTGGCTGTTTTGTGTAGAGATAATTTAAGCTTTAGAGTACTTGCATGTATTTGGTGATACTATACAAAGCCACTCCAATAAGCATTGCTATTAATCCACTTACTATTTGGATAAGAATATTGCACAGTAATAATTGGACACCCTTTGGTAAGGGCCTTTTTAGTAACTGATAAGAGTAATTGGTGGCAGTGATTACTACTTTTTAGAATAACAGGAGGGGGCATAGCTGTAGAACCTGTGCCAGCCTTCTCCCAGAGTGTCTGTGTGTTTGTATATAAACCAAATCTCAAAGTGTGTGTGTGTGGCAGCTACTTGGGCAGGGACACAAAGCACTGGTTGGACAGAGAGGGCACTGGAGGTTTTGGCTTCACTACTCAGCTGATATCTGTACCCTATAGCTGTGCCAGTGGGGAGACTTATTGGGGATCTGGAGAGAAAGGGAGAAACCAGCCCCAGACTGATTGTGATCTCTGTATGCTCCTAAGGGAAATTGTACTTTACTGTGTGTGTATTTGTTATCCTTCCTAATGTGGACACCCCTCACTGGTGTTAGTGGCGAGGATTGAGGATCCTTGATTACTGGGCCAATGCACAGGTGTCACATATTAATTGAAGAACAAACAACCAGGATCCCACGTAGCAAAATTTATTCCATAAAAATGTCTTAGCGCCTCGGCCACCACAGCCTTCAATGAGCACATGATTCATGGTAAAAAATCATTCCCTTTTATACAAACGAACAATAAACCAATCAATTAATTAAACTATTAACTAACATAATATTTAAAGAGACTCCACTCACTCCACAGAACCAATACTAACAAGCTGAAAATACAAAAATACAAATACATTTATAATAAATATTTCCAATTAATTTCAGCATTTAAACCATTAGGTACTAATGTATTATATTTTAATATAAAAATAGATTATTTATACAGCAACATATTTTTTAATAGTTTATAATCACCTTTTTTAACAAAACTTTCCTCTAAAATAGTAGCCTGGAGTACATTTGGGTTACTATTATGAATTTCTAAAAAAGTAAAGCAACTGAACTTGCTGTTGTTCCTTTTCTTATGTCTCTAATATGCTCCTGCAATCTGATCCTAAATTTCCTTTTAGTTTCCCCTTAATAAAAAAGATTGCAGGGGCATTTGAGACAATAAATAACCCCTGATGTACAACAGGAAAAACATTTATTAGGTGTAAACATTGTATTATTTATTTTATTAAAAGTTAATCTAATATAGGGGCATACATTGCAAGTATGGCAAGGTATAGTACCAAAAACTGCCAATGAAGAATCTAATTTCTCAACAGGGCTTATGTAATAAGCTCTAATAAGAAAATCTCCTAAGTTTTGTCCTCTTTTATAAGCAATTTTTGGACTCACAGGAAGCAATTTTCTCAAAACCTTATCATTTGTTAAAAAATTCCAATAATATTTAACTAGGTTCCAAATTTTCTTTACTTAGCAGATTATAAACTGCAACAAAATAAATGTCATCCTGCTTCACTATATTAAGTTGTCTAAAATGTGTACTTAACACCCCATGTGCCTTAGTAGCTGTTATTAATTTATTAATGGATTGTAAAATGGATTCTATTTTATACCCTCTATGTAAAAATACATTGATAAGTTTATTAATCTGTCTTTCTAAATCTTGAGAATCATTACATAATCTAGAGAGTCTAACTAGTTCCTCATAGGGTAAGGAATCAATAGTGTGTGGAGGGTGACAGCTAGTACCAAATAAATATTGATTCCCGTCATCAAATTTTTGATGAACAGAGGTGAATATGTGGTCACCTTCTCTTCCCATTAAAGTAATATCTAAAAAGTTAATTTTTATTCCTACTTGTAAACCATCAAACTTAATGCCATATTTATTATTATTAAGATCAGAGACAAAATGATATACCAATTCATAACCGCCATAACATAAGAAAATTAAATCGTCAATATAACGATAGTATAACATCACATGATTCTGTACAAAATTATTATTATAAATATAATCTATTTCAAACTTGGCCATAAAAATATTAGCATACATGAGGGCAAAAGGTGCCCCCATGGAAGTTCCTTTCAATTGATGATAAATAACTTTGTTAAAACTAAAGAAGTTATTTAATAAACAAAAATGAGTTAAATCTAATATGTAATGGGAGACTGGACTGTCACCCAAAAAATAATTTAAAGCTTGCATCCCATACTGATGATTAATATTAGTATACAAACTAACCACGTCCACAGTAACCCAAAACATATCTTGAGTCCAATATATATGTGAAATTTTATTAATAAAATCAAAAGAATTCTTAATATAAGAATCTAATTTTTCTACATATGGCAATAAGTACTTGTGTATGACTTCTCCTACATTTTGTAAAAAATACCGAGTAGCTGCAACAATATGACGACCAGGGGGATTGTATGCGTCCTTATGTAATTTGGGAAGACAATAAAAAGTAGCTAATTGGCAGTTATCTGTATTAAACTTAGTACACTCCCTGCGCTAATACATATGCAAATTTGGTGGTTAATTGGTGGGAAAGAGAACATTTATTTAACAATGACTTATATAAGAAAGTCATATTATATTCAAGATTTGTGGATGATATTTTAATAATTTGGGAAGGCACAGTAGAACAATTTGAAGACTTCTTGAAACATCTAGAAAGTACTTCCAGTTTTTTAAGGTTTACGATGGAGGCATCCTATACTGAAGTGAATTTTTTAGATTTAAATCTAAAAATTAGTAATGGGAAAATTACATCTAGTTTATACAGAAAAAAATGTTGGAAGAATGCATTACTTAGCTTCGATAGTATGCATCCAAGATATGTTTTCAGTGGTATAGTGAAAAGACAATTCACTAGACTGAACAGGATATGCAAAGAACATATAGATCTTGGAATTCAAGCAGATAGGATGGAAGAATTATTTATACAGAGGGGCTATAATAAGACTTTGGTTAAAGGAATTAGGAAGCAGGTGATCAGAACGATAGATAATGCAAATATAATGCAAGCAGGAAGAAGTCATTGGGGTTATAATGAGAAATCTTGTTTAAGACATCAAGACAAAGTCCAGTTTGTCACTACATATACCAATGATAATAAGAAGATTAAAAACATCATAAGTGATCATTGGCAGGTGTTAACAGTAGATGATAGAACTTTAAAATTGGTAGGTGAAAGCCCCAGATTCACATATAGGAATAACAAGAATCTGAAGAGATTACTATGCAAAACCCATAAGAAGAAGGTGACAATGGTTATAGAGCCCAATTTGAATTTGGGCACTTTTGCATGTAAACATTGCAATATGTGTAAATACATTACAGAAGTACAAACATATATACATCCTGTTCTGAATTATGTGTTTACACCCAGATTTTATGCATCATGTGATACCTGCAATGTCATTTATTTAGCAACTTGTGAACATTGTTTGGCATTTTATATAGGACTTACCAAAAGAGAGTTTAAGAAGAGAATATATAATCATATATATGATATAAAGAAGAATAATGAAGCAAATGCATTGGCGAAACATATAATTCAAAATGAGGAACATAGTTTCAAATTTAGGATTCTACAAATTATTGAGAATGATAATAATGGGGGTGATATGGTCAATATATTAGAACAAAAGGAACTACAATGGATATTAAAAATGAGAGCACACCACCCACCAGGTCTAAATCAACATGTTCCTCTGAAACCAGTATTAAGGAATCGTAAATAATATACTGGTTGTCATATATATTTTATATACTCTCTTAGATTCGACAGAGAACACATATTTGTATTTTATATACTCTATACATCCCCTACACATACATCTATCATTTTTATTCTTTTAATATTATATCAACATTTTGCTATATATTTATGTACATATATTTATACAGTGTTATTGATTTATTTATTTATTTATTCATATTTACATATATACATATTCACATATAGTTTAACAAGTCTTGAGCACATAGCACTTTATTGTACAAGATGAGTAATATATTATACATTAATTTCAGTTTAACTTGCAACTTAAGGGCATTAATATGAATTTGTATCATTTTTTAATTAAATTGGTCTGCTTATATATATATAAGAAATGAACTATATGTATATATACATTTTTTAAATTTGAGTATTTACATTTAGATTTTGTTATATATATATATATTTTTTTAGCACAGGAATATTTAGGATGTCATGGAACTAAGTTATATTGTGACATAATATAGTAAATGAAGTGTATATATATATATATCCAACATTGCCTGAGAAGTTAGCTGTGCCTTTAAAAAGTCTGAGGGTTTATTAATTAATAAGGTAATTATCTTAATTGGATGTAAGACATAGCTATTTAAACTGAGCTGCTTTTGAAAATAATGAAATCTGATGAAGCGTATGGTACATACGCGAAAGCGCTCATTTCGTTCTCTCTTTTTTACTTGTGGAATAAAGAAGGATTTTTTACCATTATGCTGATGGCTGATTAATGGACTTTGTAACTCTAGGCTGCCTTTCCGCTCTGGTTCTACTTGTGTATTTTATCATCATTATTAAACTTAGTATCCAAATCTTTTTTACAAAAATAACCTAAGCGTACACCCCTTTCAATGAGAATAATAAATTGTTTTATAGAATCTATATATTCTTCATACGTGCTCACTTGATAAGTAGTGCTATCTTTAAGATGTTCCATACACATATTATAATATTGAGTATAATGAAGTAATACTATTTTATTTCCTTTGTCAGAGGGTTTAATTATTAATTCTTTCCTATTTATTAACTGTTTCAGTGAAAGCCATTCACATTTTGTCATATTAAAAGAATGAGAAGTCTTGTCACAAGTATCAATCAGTTCCTGTAAAGAAAAATGTAACATATCAGAAAATCGTGCGATGGTGTCATTAGTGTATGGAGGTATAAACTTACTTCGGCATTTGATATCACCAGTGTTTAACAAAATATAAGCATTAGCTATGGAGGGACCACCATCGTCAGAAATACAAGAAAAAAAGCTGTCGTCACTCATATCACTATCGAAACTACTTTGTTCATCATTAACATCAATACATTTTTTATTATCAGCAAAATAATATTTTAAATGTAGTTTTCTAATAAACTGAAACATTTCTTGTTTAATAACATGGTTTCTAGGAACCACTGTTGGTACAAATTTTAAGCCTAACTGTAAAACTGCTATTTCTCCTTCAGATAAGGATAAGCCAGATTAATTCACAACATTAGAAGCATTATTTACACAAGAAAATAAAGGCACATTAGTTCCATCTGCTGCGTTTAGTTGTTTGCTTAAATTGTCCTTCACTCGGTAGAGAACAGGCGTTAAATCCTTTTTTTCTTGTTCCCTCTTTTGTTATTATGATCTGAGTTGGCCTGAAAGCGCTGCTTATGGGCCTGTGGATTCTGTGCATCTGGTAATGATGGAAATTCTAAAATCTCCCCTTCAGAGTCAGTGGTAAGACCTCCTCCTTCCGAAGAGGCAAAAGAGACAGAGAGATGTTTCTTATTTGAATTATTAAATTGTCTCTTGTTCCTAGGACGTGAATTATTTTGAGTTTTCCATAGAAAAGCTCAACCATTATTATAGTCGCGAATGTCCCTTTTAATTTTAGTACATTTAGACTGTACTTGTTCCTCTTCAAATTTGTTTAGCTTTTCCTTTACATTTTTAAAGATGTTGTTAACCTTATATACACCTATTTCATTAACCAAATTCAAATGCATATCATGTAACTCACATAGCAATTTATTATGTAACAGACGCTCTCTCTCTACTAATACATTTACCCATTCCATAGCACATGAATGGGCAGCAGCAATCCATCGATCCTTAAATTTAACATCCATAGCATCCAAAGAGTCAAAAGGTGTAGCTGGACTCTTGAATGCTCTCAGCCCCCTAGGGGCAATATTTAGTTCAATATATCTATTTAAACCCAACAAATTAAAATGGGAGCGGGTTTCATGGAAAATCAATTTTTCAAAATTATCAACTGTCTCTTGAATATCATTAGTAAACATACCTGGAGCCGAAGCTCCCAAAGCAGCAAATGGGTCACAGAACTTTTGTTGTCTCTCTTCCATAAACTCAAAGAAAAGACCCACAGGTGGAGGACGAATTTCATTAGCAATCACCACAAAACCAGCTGGAAGAGCATCAATGGCAGAATCAGCATTAGATGAAGATGCCGGAGCAGCAGCTTGTTGACCAATGTTAGCAGTAGAATTAGACAACTGATTAATTGCCAAGTTCATCCCAATACTTAAAACTGGAACCTATTAATTGGTTGGCAGTGGTGGGATATCCACACCACATATTAATTGGTTGGCATTTGGCTTGTAGTGGTGTCGATAGTGAATTCCTGTAGCTTGTGTACAGTGATCACTGAAGGTGTTTTTGTACTCTAAATCAGCCACACAGTGAATATTCAGAGTTCAGATTATAACTGTTTTATTTCTTTTGTTAGCTTAGTTAGTCTGGGAGAGCAGGAAAGCATGTTAGCAGAGGAGTATGGCAAGCTGACAAGGAGCCAGTTGTCTGAGATGTGCCAGGCAAAGGGACTGGTGCATGGAAACCTGACTAAGGCAGACATGATTGGAGCTTTGGTCACAGCTGCATCAGAAAACAACAATCTGGAGGACAATCAGACTGGCCATGGAGATGTACAACACTCAGGGAATGGACAGCTCAATCTTTCTGCAGAGGACTTAAAAATCCATCTCGAGCTAAAGAGACTTGAGTTGGAGGCCAGGCATTTGGAAACAGAAGAAGCAGAGAGAGTGAGATGTCTACAGGCTGAGGAGAATGAGAAACTTCTACTCCCAGACACCGAGGAGAAAGAGAGGCAGAGGCAGCATGAAAAGGAGATGCTGACTCTTTGCCAGAGTCATGGAGGTAAAGGGGAACGGAGTAACTGGACCCCAGAAACACAAAAGGACAGCAAATTTCTTCTGCAGTTTACAGAGGGGGATAATTTTGATAGTTTCTTTCATATGTTTGAGAGATTATGTAAACAGTATGATGTTGACCAACGGCTCTGGGTACAGTTCCTGACTCCCTTATTCCATAGTAAAGCTGTAAATGTACTTTCCAAACTGTTAGACAATGATTTCTTAAATTATACTGCTGTTAAGAATTGTCTGTTAGAATTTCTTAAGCTAAAACCTGAAACTTATAGGAAAAATTTTGTGAGCATAGACGCAAGGCAGAAGAAAGTGTGTGTAAATATGTTGCTGAACTGAGCACTTATTTTCATAGGTGGGTGAGTGGATGTCAGGTCACCACTTTTGAAGGGCCGGTAGACATTTTGGTGAGGGAACAAGCTCTTAGTCCTTTGCCTGAGGACATGAGGATCTGGTCAGCTGATGGACAATATGCTACTTCAGATAAGTTGGGGAAGAAGGGAGACCTATACCTAGCAAGCAGGGCATCCCTGCACAGGAAAGGGACCTCCAGTACTGCTCATGGGTCTAAAGGAACCCATGGTGGCCAGTCCAGACTGCCCAAACAGAATCTGCCAGTAGCAGGGGAAGCCACTAGTCCAGGTACACATTCAGGACCTAGGGTTAAATGTTTTGAATACAACCAGTGGGGCCATGTGGCATACAGATGTTTACAGAGGCAAGGTGGGGAGCAAAAAGTGAGGGAGGCATTAAGTGGGAAGGACAAAATGCCAATAGTAGGTTGTATTGAGACAACAGGGGTACCAAACTACCATCCTGCAGATGCCCTGATAGGGAAGGATTTTGATGAGGCTGTACTATGTGTTAATGCAGTTACACGCAGTCAGGCTTTGAGACTAGCAAGTGGGTCTGGTAGCCTTGGGGAGACACAGCAGACCACATGCTTGCAGCCAGGACTGGTGAGGTGGTTACTTCAGGGAAGGAGCTACTCTGTAGCAGTGAGACTGAAGGTGAGCCACAGCTACTTGTGGGTACTGATGTTCCCTTGGACAGAGTGACTGCAAAGGTAGAGATGAGTAGTAGTACCCAGGCTGACAGTGAGGCACCGCTCTCAGAGGATGCCAGACTTCCTGTGAAAGGGGAGCTGGGAAGGGTTACAAAGAGGGAGTTGAGACAGGCTGAGCTCTCAGATCCTACATTACATGGCCTGAGGCAGGTAGCTAGTGAGGCACCTGATTCTCAAGGTAAGGGGGAATCTGTATACTGGGACAAAGGGTTGCTGTATAGAGACTGGACCCCTGAGGGAGGGTAGAAGGTGAGATGATACAGCAGTTGGTAGTGCCTAGAGCCTACCATCTGGTGCTTCTAGCCATAGCCCATGATATTCCCATTGCAGGTCATATGGGCATAAAACATACAAAGAGGCGTATTATGCAGAATTTCTATTGGCCTGGAATTTCCAGAGATGTAACAGGGTACTGCAGGACCTGTGAGCAGAGCCAAAAGGTAGGCATGGCAGGAGACAAGGTGAGAGCTCCTTTGATGCCTTTGCCTGTGAGGGTAGATATGGATATTGTGGGGCCTCTCAGGATCCCAGGTTCCACAGGGAAAAAATATATCCTAGTGGTAGTAGATTATGCTACAAGATACCCTGAAGCAGGAGCTTTGTCCTCCATTGAGGCAGAAAAGGTGGCAAATGCTTTTTTAGAGATTTTCAGCAGGGTAGGTTTCCCAAACAAAATACTGACTGACAGAGGTACCAATTTCATGTCAGACCTGCTTGCTTGGCTGTGGAAGTACTGTGGGGTGAAGCATATGAAGACCACCCCCTACCATCCCCAGAATATTTGTCTTATTGAGAGGTTAAACTCTACAATCAAGTCCATGCTACTGGCATTTGCAGACCAGTTTAAAAGGGAGCGGGATAAATATTTGCCCCACCTGTTGTTTGCTTACAGAGAGGTTCCCCAGGTATCCATGGGTTTTTCACTCTTTGAGTTGCTGTATGGGCATAGGGTGAAAGGACCTCTAGATTTAATTTGAGATGAGTGGGAAGGTAAATGTGAAACTCACAAGGACTCTGTTGTGGCATATGTCCTAAATTTGATGACAAGGCTGAGGAAACTCATGGGCTTGGACCAGGAGAGCCAGACAGAAGCCCAGCAACAGAAAAAGGTATGGTATGACAGGAATGCTCGAGCTAGAGAGTATGCTGTAGGGGAGCAGGTAATGCTTCTCATTCCTTCAGACACAACAAGCTGCAAGCAACCTGGGAGGGACCCTACAAGGTGGTAAGAAAGGTAAGTGATGTTAACTACATGGTAGAACTGCTAGGCAGGGGGAAGGAGCACAAATTGTACCATAATAACATGATGAAAGCTTACCGTGATAGGGAGGTCCTTGTGCTGAGTATTTGAAGTGGATTGCAGGAGGAGTCTGAGAGAGATCTGGTGACTGATCTCCTCCATGAGGCTTGGACTGACACCTCAGTGGAAGGGGTAGCAATGTCCCAGCAGCTATCTCCTACCCAGGTTTGAGAGACCCAAGCAGTGTTACAGGAGTTTGGTGGCATGTTCACTGGGAAACCCGGGTGCTCCCACCTGATGCAGCACCAGGTGGCTACAGGACCCCAAAGACTTATTAGGCAGGCCCCTTATAGGGTGCCTGAGAGAGTCAAACAGACTCTAAGGGAAGAGATACAGAAGATGTTGGAACTAGGGGTAATTCAAGAGTCCAACAGTCCCTGGGCCTCTCCTGTGGTGCTGGTGCCAAAGAAGGATGGCAGCACCAGGTTTTGTGTGGACTACAGGAAATTAAATAGTCACACAGAGTCAGATGCTTACCCCATGCCTAAGACAGATGAGGCCCTAGAGCAGCTGGGTGGGGCTAAGTATCTTACCTCCATTGATCTTATCAAAGGTTACTAGCAGGTGCTCTTGACTCCCAGTGCTAGACAGAGGTCAGCCTTTGTGGCTCCTTTTGGCTTGTGTGAGTTCACAAAGATGCCCTTTGGGATGAAAAATGCCCCAGTGACTTTTCAGAGGCTGGTAGATCATATCCTAGCAGGAGCAAGGGGTTTTACCCTTGCTTACTTAGATGATATTGCCATCTACAGCCATTCCTGGCGTGAGCACCTTCAATATGTCAGGGAGGTGCTGGGCAGACTACATAGGGCAGGGTTGACTTAAGTCTAGCAAATGTCAGGTGGGTATGGCAGAGGTCTCCTACCTGGGACATAGAGTGAGGAGTGGTAAGATTAGGCCGGAATCTGCCAAAGTGGAAGCCATTCAGGCATGGCCTGCTCCTGTTACCAAAAAGCAGGTGAGAGCATTCTTAGGGACAGCAGGGTACTACAGAAAGTTTGTCCCCAGTTATAGTACCATAGCTGCTCCCCTCACAGACCTGACAAGGAAAAACAGGCCAGATAAGGTAGTATGGACCCCAACATGTGAGCAGGAATTCCAGAAGCTTAAAGAAGCTTTGGGAGGACCCCGTGTGTTAGCCAGTCCAGATTACAGCAAAGAATTTGTTGTGCAAATGGTGCTTTGAACCATGGGGTGGGGGCTGTACTTAGCCAGATTTCTTCAGAGGGATAAGAGCACCCAGTGGTTTATCTCAGTCATAGGCTTCAACCCAGGGAGAAATGCTATGCAGCTGTAGGAAAGGAATGTCTAGCTATAGTGGGGGCACTGCAGAAACTTCAGCCTTATCTGTATGGAAGAACATTCACTGTAGTTACAGATCACAATTCCCTAACATGGTTACTCCGAGTCAGCTGGCAAAATGCCAAGTTGCTAAGATGGAGCCTAGGGTTGCAAGCATATGATATGTCAGTGCAGCACCACAGTGGTGTTAGCAACACCAATACAGATGGGCTCTCAAGACAGGGAGTGGGTTAAGGTATACTCAGATAGACCTAACCCTCTCACCCTCTCAAGCAATGTTTCTCAAGGGTCACTTGAAAAACTAGCTTGAGTTCTCTGGGGGGGGGTATGTGAAGATATCTAAAGGCTGCCAGCCTAGCTAGATATAATTTTGTATATAGTTCTATGTCATTGTAAATATGAATATAAGACAAAGGCTTGTCCTCTTAAAATGTAAGAACACTGTGTTAAAAGTTGAACTTCAAAAATGTAACCACAGTGCACTCTGCTGGAAGAAAGCTGATAAGTTAAGCATTGTATGATTGTTTGATCTCAAGGCTCGGAGACATAATGTCTGGGTGAGGAATTCCTTATATTGTTTGGAGACCAGAGTTAATTGCTAGATTTTACATATATAATATCTTTTATTGCTGTAGTTTCCTGGCCAGGTACAAGATCAAAGAAATGTTAGAACTCTGAGTTTCTGTTAGCCTGGGAACCAGAGAAGAATGATGTAATCTGAAATGAGTCAGCAGTGATGTATTATTTTTAGTAATTTCTCTGAGAGAGAGAATCAGAGAGCTTTTTGGATTTTGTCTGAAGAACATCACTCACCAGTAGTCTGCCTTTGCTCTATATATAAGTTTATTTAGGACTATGATTGCTCTTAGATAGCAATTTAGTCTAGCTGTTTTCTATATTTATGTCAGACTATTCTACAGTATTATTTTAAGCATTGTTCTGTGATTTCTGACCTCTTGACTAGGACTGTGTTGAACTGAGAAGATTTGTCTTGATTTTTTGTTATTTATTATTAAATATTTTAAACCTTTCAACTGTGGCTGTTTTGTGTAGAGATAATTTAAGCTCTAGAGTACTTGCATGTACTTGGTGATACTGTACAAAGCCACTCCAATATGCCTTGCTGTTTGTCCACTTACTATTTGGATAATAATATTGCACAGTAATAATTGGGCACCTTTTGGTAAGGGTCTTTTTAGTAGCTGATAAGAGTAGTTGGTGGCAGTGATTACTACCTTATAGCCTGGCAGGATGGGGCATAGCTGGAGAACCTGTGCCAGCCTTCACCAGTAATGTCTGTGTGTTTGTATATAAACCAAATATCAAAGTGTGTGTGTGTGTGTCAGCTACTTGGGCAGGGACCCGAAGCGCTGGTTGGACAGAGAGGGCACTGGAGGTTTTGGCTTGACTACTCAGCTGAGATCTGTACCTTATAGCTGTGCCAGTGAGGAGTCTTATCGGGAATCTGGAGAGAAAGGAGAAACCAGCCCCAGACTGACTGTGAACTCTGTGTGCTCTTAAGAGGAAATTGTACTTTACTGTGTGTGTATTTGTTATCCTTCCCAATGTGGACACCCCTCACTGGTGTTAGTGGTAAGGATTGAGGCTCCTTGATTACTGGGCCAGTGCGCGGGCGTCACATAATAAAACAAAAAAAAAAACTAATTGCATGCAAAAAGTAATGTAATTCTCACAAAGCTAAAAAAAAATCTCTTGACTTAATAGGGTGCTCTAGACCATGATCAAACCAACCAAAGCAAGATATTAAGGTAAAAATCTTCACTTGGGTAAAGGATAATCACAAAACCTTTTTTATCTATTTCAGGAACCTTAGAAACAATGCTATGTACTGCTCAGAGCTAATGATAAAGGATAAAACATACTTGGGCCCTGAGGACATAGTTTCATAGGTAACTACTAGGCTAGCTCCCTTGCAAACAATTTTAATCTTAACCAGTTTCCCTTTTTGCTTCAAATTAACCTATCCCATTTGGTTAGAGACTGGCCTTGCTAAACTCATGGTTGATAATTATATATTACCCCTAATGTGAATAACTGGGATCATACCATAGATAATTTGAGTTGACCCATGCATGGAATAAACCATTAAAGAGCTGCCACTGTCCATTAGTAGTACAGGGCCAGTTCCCAGGGTAAATTTTCTGTTTCCCAGCCATAGATCCAAGTTGCACTTGAATATAGACAGAATAAACTTTGTTTTTTTGTGGATGGGGAGTCTGTTCTAGAGCAGCAGTATCCTTTGCAATATATACCTGTTGAACCAAACCATTCTGCTCCTGATGCAGAAGAGGTTTAAGTCCCTAGACTGAGTATTTTTGATGCCATTTGACTTGCTAATGTGCAGTAAATCCATCAGTACTGGGTTGCAGGATGCCTAGTATGCCAGACACAGGTCATCTCTTAGTAGTCTGTAGGACACTGAATATAGTGACAGGGCTGTGAGTCTGTCCATGTACAGCAATTTGTTTAGGTCTTGTATCATTTTAGTAAGGAAGCTATGTCAGTGTTTTAGTTGTTGCATGTGTCTAGACAGATTCAGTCTAAAGGGGGCATTATATTCAATGATTGGTATAATGAAGGCTGAGTAAACGGGTACAGTGATATCCCTAAATCTAGATATATTCCCTTTGTTTATAAGCTGTGTAATATAAAATGACTTTTTTACAACAATGGACATGTTGGTCAAAGGCTACAATAATGCATTCTTTTGCATTTAGATTCAGTCCATGATTTTAGCACCAGTTATTCATTTAATGAAACCTTCCTGCAGGATGGCTAAATAATTGTAGAATTCAATGAGTGGTCCTAACTTGCAATCATCTGCAAAAATAGTCAGCCAGAGCCCTTTAGTATTGGCTTTTACTTCAGAAACGTAGATGCCAAAAAGGAGAGGGTCCCAGCACAGAACCTTGGGGAACTCCACTGGTGGCTGGTCTATTTCTGAAGGTAACTTACCCTATTTTGATTTCCTATGATATGTCCTATCTATGAGACAGTTGACAATCCATTGGGTGGCATAGAGATTTATTCCAAGTTTATTCATAGGCTCATAGGTTCATACATTCATAGGTAAGTACTAGGATATCTGCCTGAGGGCATCTATAAGCCTCGCCAGAATGTGTTGGCTTTCACCGCCCCTTAGATTAGTTCCATGTGCCTCTGTCCAGCAGAGCCACTGCAGTGATCCCTGGGGTAAATTTTCTGTTTCCCATCCACTCGTCAAGGATTATCTTGAAGAGTGTTAGTGAGGGGCTCTGCCTAATGTAGATTGGAATCCTGTCCCAAAGCATGGGGAGTCTCTGTGACGGGAATCTATCCCTCCAGCACATCCTATTTATCGTTGTAGTGAGGTTTAGATCCCTAGAGTGCGTGGCTCTCGGGGATTTGTTTTTTTTTTAGTTGGAGCATGTCCATCAATTCTGGGTTGGATATGGCCTTGCATGTCAGGCAGAGATCACCTCTGAGTAAGCAGTATGCAACTGAGTACAGCTGGAGTTTCTTCAGTCAGGCTGCATAGGGCATCTGTTTGAGGCCAGTAACACTCTTGGTGAGGTACTTCTGTGGTCTTTCCAGCTGTTGCAGGTGTCTTGTAAGGTACATCCCAAATGGGGCATTGCTCTCTATGATGGGGCTGATGAGTGATGAGTAGAGGGGCACAATAACCTCTTTTGTTCTAGATGCAAACCCTTTTTTGATTAGGTGGGCCACATAGAAGGATTTTCTAACCACCTTGGCAATATGATTATCAAAGGAGAGATTACTATCTACTTGGGTCCCCAGATCCCTTATTACATTTTCTGTATTTAGGGGACTACCACGTATGTGGTAGTTCATGGGTACTTTGTTTTTTCCAAAGGGGATGACTATGCACTTTTTGGCATTTAGCTTGAGGCCATGATTTTGACACCAGGTATCCGTCTCAGTGAGACCCTTCTGGAGGATGTCTGTATCAGCCTGAGAGTCAATTATGGCCCCCAGTTTGCAGTCGTCTGTGAACTTGGTCAGCCATAGTCCTCCTGTGCTTGCCTGTACCTCTGAGAAGTATATACCAAACAGGAGGGGCCCCAGGACTGAGCCCTGGGGACGCCACTTGTAACCAGTTTAGAGTTAGACCTAGAGCCTGCAACTCTCACTGTGTGGGTTCTATCCATGAGCCAATTGGCAACCCATCTTGTGATGTAGGGGTTTATGTTCAGGCTGGTAAGCTTGTCTATAATCCCAAAAACGTAAAACCCGAGCAGAAAACAGTGTCAAAAACACCATTAATGAAAAAGCCAAACACTGTTTGCACCACGGTCTCAAACACAACTTTATTGTAGCAGTATTTACCAGTTAAACATGATTAGACATGGTTTTCAGCTGTAAAGTGGAACTAGGAGGAGAGTTGGGTGGAAGTTCAGTTGGTGGACTCAGCTGCCCAAATAGGAACTGTTCTGCACAAAGAGGGACAGGTGGTAACCATACTTAATCTCTCCCTTGGGTTTAATTGGTGAATACTGCTACAATAAAGTTGTGTTTGAGACTGTGGTGCAAGCAGTGTTTGGCTTTTTCATTAACTTGTCTATAATACCAGAATGAGGAATGGTGTCGAAAGGCTTTGCGAGGTCTAGGTAGGCTGTGTGGTCCTCCTTTCCCTCATTGAAAGCCTTGGTAACTGTCTCAAAGAAGTCCACCAGGTTTAGGAGGTATGATCTGACCTTAACAAAGCTAAACTGAGTAGGGTCCAATGTTTGGAGGTTCCCAATGACTCTGTTAATGAGTTCAATGATGATGCACTCCATAGCCTTGCAGACCAGGCTAGTCAGGCTTAAAGGGCGAAATTTCCCAGGGTTTGTTGTGGCTCTACCTTTGTGGAATGGGATAACTGTTGCTGTGTGCCATTCTATGGGTACATAGCCTGTAGAGAGGCTGAGTTTGAATAGTGTGTTTAGGTGAAGGGTTAGTTCATTTTGGAGCTTGTGTAAGACACAGCCTGGGACACCGCCCGGTCCCATTGAACCTGTATTTTTGGCTTTGGATAGGGCTGTTTTAACCTGTGTGTCAGTGATTGCCAGGGCTCTACATTTTTCTGGTATGGTTATGGGCCCTTTAGGGGGGGGGGGTGAAGTTTGTACTAAACATATCTGCCAGAATGTTGGCAATATCAGTCAGTTCAGTGTATTTTGTGCCATTCTGCACTAACTCAGAGCAGATCTGAGAGCTTCCACTTAGGTTCTTGACATAGCCAAAGAACACTTTGTGGTTATCTTTGGAGTCCTTGGCAATTTTTCTTTCGAAGCTAGCCTTGGATGATTTTATGAGGGATCGTAGTTTCTTGCTGATACTGATCAGGGATGTCTTTCCTTCTTGGGATTTTACTCTTTTCTGTACTAGTTTCCTCCTTCTATTGTATAGCTTGTTTATGGCAGGGGTCCACCAGACTGGTTTCATTTTCTTAGAGGAGTGAGTCTTGGTTTTGCTTGGGATAGCACGATCCATGCATTCTTGCAGGTGCTCATAGAGTGCCTTTGTTAGGGATTCAGCAGCTTGGACAGCGCTGTCCTTTAGCATGGGGGCTGTGAACCTTTCCACCTTGGTCTTAAGTAATGTGAAGTTTGCTTTTGAAAAGTTTTTCACGGTGGTTTCCTTGATTGGGGGTGGAGGCGGAATGTGGATATCCAGAGTGATTAGTCCATGGTCTGATCTAACCATCGAGGGGTTGACCTCTGGTGTGGAACACCAGTCGCCCATGTTGGTGATGACCAGATCCAATATGTTGTCACCTCTGGTGGGGTGTTGACCAGTTGATCCAGGGCATTTGCGTTTAGAAATTCTAGAAAGCGTTGGTCAAGGGATTTAGTATTTGAGTAGTTTTACCAGTTAATATCTGGGTAATTGCAGTCACCCAATATTAGGGCATTTGGTAGGACCTTCATATTTTTCACTGTGTCCAGAAATGTGGAATGGGAGTCCTGGGTCATGGTGGGTGATCTGTAGCAAGCTACAATTTGAATTGCAGTTTTGCCCATTGTTAGTTTCACATGGATGATCTCTGAGGCATTGTGCCGTACCACTAACCTGGAGGTGTGGATATCCTTGATGAATATGGCTACACCCCTACCTTTTGTGTTTCGGTCCAGGTTCTGTGGCCAAAAATTATTGTATGAGTTATAGCCTGGTAATGCTGGGGTGCTCTCTGGAGCCTTAAACAAGGTTTCTGTTACTGCACAGATATCAATGTTCCCCATACTGAGGAGTGCCTCGAGGGCATGCATTTTGAGGTTTAGACTTCTGGCGTTGAGTAGGATTACCCTCAGTTTTTGGTTACTTGTGCTATTTATTGTGGTGGATTTGTCTTTTGAGCCTTGCCTAAAAAGGCACTATGGGGGCGGCAAAAGCCTTGGCCAGTATTTGAAAGCATAAGGGTGACAGGTGCAAGCCCTCTCTTGTGAAGCAATGTGGCTTGGCGAGCATGTCATCCCAGGCGGACATATACTGGATCCCCTTTGAATGACACCAGAAACTTAGCCAATTGTTGAAATTGATAATTTTTTCTTTATACTGCGGCATCATTATTGGTGAGGGCAGGATGCTACTCAGGGTCAGGTTCATACCAGCCTGGGCTACGTGATCAGACAGCTCTTCCATGTCTCTTTTCATGTAGTCCAGGGAGGTACGTCTCAGGTCATTCACACCAACATGGACAATGACAGAGTCGTATTTGTACTTGTTCTGGAGTGACCTGAGTGCTTGTGTTATGTGGCGGATCCTGGCACCTGACAGGCAGGTAACTGTAACCTTCTCCTTGTCCAGCCTAGTTAGTGGGACATCAGTGTGCCTGACTATAGAGTCATCTATTACTAGTGTGTTTGGTATGTTATTTTGCCTTAAGGGCTGTGATTGCATGGCACACTGATTATGTGAAGTATGTGTTTCATGGTTTGTGATGGGGTGTGGAGGTTGCTTGGATGTCTGCTTTGGAGGTCTCTGTTGCTTTTGTATATTTTTATTTAGAGCCTCTGAGAATGTTTTCATGTATTTATGTGTGTTATTTGCCAGTGTTGGTTTAATAGGTCTATGTGAGACCGATGGTGTGTTGCAAGTATTTCCCTTCTCCTCTTGACTGTCAGTTCCAGTCTTGGGTTGAGAGAGCTTTGCCTCCAGTTTGGCTGTATAATTGCATCTATCGTGTATATTAGTGTTCGGTGGTTGGAGGAGAGGGTTGTCTATGTACATGAGGCAGTTGTAACATTGCCTCAAAATGCTCAGATTCACCAGTTGTACTGGAGAGTACACCTGAAACTGCCCTTTGGACATGCCTGAATAGGTAAAGTGATCTGTTTTACTGATTGGCTAGTAGGGATGAATAGAGAGCCTTGTCCTTCTGGACAGTATAGGGGGGTCTAGTGCTGGGGTTAATTAGTACTTGTTATGAGTTTTGAGCAAGTGCTGGGCTGTGAAATGAATGGTTTGAGTGCTTAAGTTGAACGTTTGTCTACTTCCAAGGGAAAAATTGAAGAGTAGACTTCGTGGAGCCAGGAATACTTTAACCCTAGCTAACCAGCGCTGCCTGGTGCCCAGCATGCAAAACCACGCAAATGCGTTTTTTATAGTCAGGAAATGAAAGAGATAGAAATTAGCCCAAAATGGCCAATAAACTACTAACTTTTGGGCTGAAACCACACCTCCAGGGACAGATAGGCTGCTCAAAGCTCCCCTCTCTCACAGGTGAACAGAGAAACTTCCTTCTATGTAAGTAAGGTAAGGGCAACACAGAAACTTGTAACACAGTCCTGACTTCAGCAATAACCTGAAAACTGGACTATACTATTTCAGAAAGGTGGGAAACAAGTATATATATATTTTTATTTTCAGAAAATAAAGCAGATACAATAAAAAAAAACACTTTAAATGCACAGAAATGGCTATTGCACTTTAGTGTGTAGCCTACAACAGTTAAACAGATTATTTAAACACAAAAACGACTTAGTTCAAGTGCAGGCAGCAAATAAGTACAATATGTAGCAGAAACAAGATTTTTAAATCACAGAAATGCTACAAAATCGGTGTTTTAGGCAGAATTAGTTCAGCAAGAAAATGCAGAAAAATGTTACTTAATCACTCCAAAGTCTCTCTTTTGTCTCTCTGCTGCTGTAGAACTCTGCAGGACATCTGGCAGGCACTTGCTGAGCTGAATACAAGCCCAAAAAATGCACAAATGTGGTTTTTATAGCAGGGAAATGAAAGAGATAGAAATTAGCCCAAAATGGCCAATAAACTACTAACTTCTGGGCTAAAGCAAACAAGGCACACAATTTCAGAAAGAAACAGTTCAAATAAGCAGGCACAATAAGCCTTTAACCAGAAATTCCCAGTTCAGAAGGGCAGAATCTAGCCTCTCCTCCCACAAGAGTGCAGACCACAAACCTTCTTAATGTAAAATAACTGGCCTGAAGCCCAGGTGCTTAAACCAGAGCTAATGCGCTTGTAGAATAACAGACACTGAGCCTTCAATCAGCAATTCCCAACTTAGAATACCTGTCCCAACTTAGAATACCTGTCCTGCCACAACAATGCAGTCCACAAACCTTGTTAATGTTCAGCTTTTCTACTATGCCTGAGTAGGGAATTGTTTCAAAAACTTTGGTCAGATCGAGGTATGTGGTGTGTACCATTTTGCCCCTGTCCATTGCTTTGGTGACCTTTTCTAAAAAATCCACCAGTTTGACTAAGCATGACTTCCCTTGAAAAATCCAAAATGAGATGGGTTCAGTGTTTGGAGGTTTCCTATGTCCTGACTGAGTAGTTCCATGATAAGTATTTCCATGACTTTACATTTCAGGCTATATGATTGTACAGGCAATCAAAAGTGGATAAATTTAGCTCTAACTTCACCCCTCGCCCCTCCTTCATTCCCAGATCTTGTACCTGCATCCACAGTCCCCTCAAATATTCTAGGAACAAGTCCTCAAGGCACTGTTGAAGGCCAAGAACATTGCTTCTATGAGGCCATATAACATACTTGGCTGCTTACTAACCATCCTGAAATAGGACCTGTCAGGCCCCCAACAGAGGCTATTCAGCATCAGCTTCTAAACAGGCTTTATGCTGGATGAATGGAGGACAGCAACTGTCATCCCCTTATACAAAGGTGAAGTCTCAATACAAATGGGAAATTTTAGACCCACAAGTACAACCAGCCTAATCTGTAAGGCTATGGAAAGGATCCCGATGGAATTACTATATAAGGACATAGGTTACCTAGGAGGTCTGGAAACAAACCATTTCATATTTGTGAAGGGCAGATCCTGCCTACTTAACCCAATTTACTTTTTTGAGAAGGTCAGTGAAGAAAAAATGAGGGCAAATTAGTACATACAGCACATCTAGACTTTGCAAAAGCATTTGACATCATCCTACCCTCAGGTACTGTAGAGAAACTATCCTAGTTAAATATTAATCTCTTTGTAGCTCAATGGATAGCAAATTGGCTCACAAACAGAACCCATGAAAAGTGGACGGGGTGCTCTACCTCTTCCAGAAGACCTATCACTAGTGATGTACCCCTGGGTTCAGCCCTAGTGCCATTCCTCTTTGGCATTTACTTCTTTGGGGTCAAAGCTACTGTTAAGGGTTTATGGCTGTCCACATTTGCAGATGATTGTAAACTTGATGACATCATAAACACTCACTAAAGAGATCTCAGTCTCTTGTGCATCATAAATAGAACATGTTGGAGGGATAGATATGTATCACAGAAAATACCCTTCTTGCCTTTCTCTCCACATAGAACAAAATACTTCTCTTATACTATTCAATCATAATCTGAATTAATGGATGGGTAACTGCAAACTCACCCTTGGTTTAATACCTTTGTTTCTTCTGGATAGGGGCAAGATGTAAATGTTTTGCTCATCTCTGGGTTATTGGTAGTTAAAATAGAAAGGGTAAAATCTTCATAGGAATGTAGGCTTCTGAAGATCCTCATAGATCAACAGCCCAGTAAGTACCTATGAAACTATGAAGCTATATGGAATTGATAGATGTTAATGGGAAGGTTAAGACCCTCAAATTCTTAAGAGGCACCAGGAGCCTGACACAGTTTTATCTGTTCCTTGAATGGTAATTTACCATAAAGAAAAGGGATAATTTCCTCTTAATGGTATTTCTTATAGTATGTATAGTTGTTTATATTTGTATTGTTGGGACAACAACATTGCTGATGTACAAATTGCAGGAGTCCAGGATGTTTTTCTTTTCTTTTGTAAAAGTCATTTGTTAGCAATTTTTAATAAACTGATATTTGTAAAATATGTAATTCCATTTTATTCTGTAAATGTTTAAAAGTCTTCTAAAGTAAACTATGGACCTCCATCACAGATGATGTCTTCCAGTAGTCCATTTCTTGCTTGCAGACACTGTCTTAAGTACTGATATTGTGTTTAAAGGCATTCTTAACTTTCATGGAATAAATTTAGGCTACTCTGAGTTTACATTCACAGTAATTAACATGAGTAAGTTCAAAAAAGTACCTGCAGAATTAGCATGAGTATGTCACCACAGTACAGATCAATGGGCCCCAGGATGTACATATACAGGATGTGGGGGATTTTGGGCCATTTGCCATCCAGTGCTGCTTTCAGTGGGTCTATATTACGACATCGAAAAAAACGTTAATCGAATGGCTTTATAATCAAAAATGCCGATAACAGAAATCTCATTTGTGTGGGGCTGCACCCCCCCACTAATTATATATAACAACTCCGAGATTGCACTACAGTGAGGAAAGAGCAAATTTTCCAATTTTCACTGTACCATGATCTCACAATACACAGTTCTAGTCCCGGCAGTTTTGATTATAAAGCCATTTGATTAATGGCTTTTTCAATGCTGTGATATAGACCCGGTTTCAGCGATGTCATCAGTCTCATTCTCAATAACCATGTCAAACACAAAACTTTGAATGATTGATTTTGCTCTGACTCAAAGCCTTGTCTCCTTATGCAGACTTCAGTGGGGTGATCTCTGTCCCAAGTACTGAGCCTCAACAAACTCTATCCTGTCAGACCTAGTGCACATTTGAAAGTCTATTGGGAGCATAAACACCTCCTAAAGAGTTATTGATCCTCAGGAATCACATGCAACAATCTGAGTATAGTTTAGATAAAATAAATACTCAAAAGCTACATAAGAAAGTTCCTTGAGGTACAAATACTGTGTCTTGCTGCAAAAACCTGGTAAAAACAATCATCACTTCTAGTTGATGCTTTTGTAGTTAATCCATATACAAGCCATAGTTCTGGCACATTCATGTGCTGTCTCTGAATATCACCATTCCTCACCATTCATCAGAGTTAACTCTGCAGCAACTGATGTGTAAAACCCATTCATTGGAAATATTGTTTTGTCCAGATATTTTCCAGATATTGCAAAGCTACAGAAAATGGCAAACTAGTCTACTTCTTATTTCTAGACTTAACCAAAGCCATCAACACAGTTTGCCACAGCAAACTTCTTCTTCAAATGTCACCTTCTCAGCTACTTGTCCAGTAGGTATCAATCAGTAAAATGGCACTGCACCCTCTCTCTCTACACTCTCTTCAAAAGGAACCTTGACGATTGGATGGGAGAAAGGAAATTCACCCCAGGGATCACGTCAGTCGCCCTGCTAAACAGGGGTCCAGGGAAGTAAATAGTGTGGGAAGAAATAGCCAGGGAATTATTATGGCTAGGCTTGTATAGGCCCTAGGGCTGATAGCCTAGTACCAGCCAATGAACCTATGAACCTATGTACCAGTTACCACTGGTGTACCACAAGGCTCAATCCTTGGTCAGCTCCTCTTTAATAATCCCAGCAACATCCTTCACACATCCACACAACAGTCTTCCCTAGTACAATACATAGATAATGCCACACTAATATCTCAAAAAAATTACTCAGAAAGATTTACCAGCCACTAAAACATGACTGTAACTCATAACTCATGCTCAACCCCCCTCAAAAAAATACTAATTTCTTTTTTCCCAAATCTATCTTGCATGAAAAAATAAAATTTAAAATCCTTTCTCTTAATAATACAACAATTGAGGTCACTTCTCATATCAAATAATTAAGGATGATAGTGGATGATCATTTTAAATTTGCCTGCATACACAAAATTGCATTAAAAAAGTCACCAAAATCTAGGGATGCTTAACCAAGCCAAAAACTTTCTCACCAAGTAGCTAAAACTACACTTGCCTCTACATACTTCCTCCCTGACTACTTTATGGCACTCCCATCCTAACTAACCTCCAGGTACCACAAAAAGCAAAACCTGAACAATGCTTTATATAAAGTGGCTAGATTTGCAGCAAATACCCCTTTCAGAAACCCCCACTGTGTAGTGCTAGAAAGCCTAAATTGGTCAGAACTACCACATTGACAAACATACACTCAGCTTCCCACCACCTATAAAATTATCCAGCATCCATCTGCTTATCCACCATATACCATACTACACAATTAGGCTCCCACTCAGTCATTATAATCCAATAACCAAAAACTCCTCTCTGTCCACATACCTATCAAATCTTGTAGACATTGTCTATACTTGTGCCACTTAATCTGTCTGCAAATATATTAGCTATATTCTTGAGGTCAGAATGTGTAATGTTATTATGGATGCACTCAGTACATTGTTGGACATTATTCCTTAATTTTTTGTCATCGCTAATGAAAGATTTGCAGTTTCCTTTGGAATCTGTAGCAACCTTAAATTCATACTCTGCTTTATATTTTCTGATAGCAAGCATTTTAAGGTTCATTGCCAGCATGTTTCATTGTAGTTTTGAGGTAAGGAGATAGAGATTTTTTGCAACTTTTTATTAATTTCCTTCTTTTATTAACATGGGAGTTCCACCAGAGAAGTCTATTCCTGAATTTACAGATTATACTCTCAAGCAATCTTTTTTGTGTTTTTCCATTAAAAGGACTGGGATATTCCATGTAGTGACAGTAGTTGGTGGCCTGATCTATGTGAGTTAGGAAACACAAAAGAAAGCTGTAAATGTAGTCATTTTAGTGGCCAGAAGGCTTAGAAGCCAGTTCTTATGTTTTAAGGGCCTATACAAATTTGTCATTTGTATGACTCTTGGGTCATTCCCATCTAGCTCAGCACTGCTTGGAGTCCTTGTCTGTGTCTCTGAAGTGATTTCTTTGCATCAAATGCTACCCGGACAAAAGCTAAGTACTAGTATTTAAAAATTGTACTTCCAGAACTTATTTACGCAATTGACTGTTGATTTCTTGATTTATTTGTGCATTTATATGCATTTATGGCTGAAATTATTGCATTTACTCAAATTGTCTTGTTGTTGCTCTGAGTGAATTGAAATCACCTTTTCTAGCTAGTTAGTTATAGTTGCTCTCTGGTAACATTACACTGTCAATCGATCTTTTTGTGTTTTTCCATTAAGAAGACAGAGATATTCCATCTAGTTGCAGTAGGTGGAAACCTGGCCCATCTGAGTAAGAAACCCATAAGAAATCTGTAAATGTAGTTGTTTGATTGACGAGTGGGCCAATCATACAGTCTGGTTGTCAAAAACACACATGCTAGACCTAGCATACATAGCATGCACCTGACATGTAGACTTGTATGCTGAGGCATTAAAGGCAATCTCCTGAAATACCAATTCTTTACAGACATTCCACCTGCAAATATTATCTTCAGCAAATCTGAAAGCACTCAACAGAAACAGCACATAATACTGCACATAACAGCCACACCCAGTGGAGCCTCAATTACCAAGCCCATAAGGCAAGCCAATGCACTACCTAGGACTCTAGTCATAGGGAACAACATTGTATGACATACTGATGCCCCACTCACTAGGCTAAACAAGGAGAAAGTAATGGTCAGTTGCCTATCGGGAGCCAGGATCCATCAGCATGCATGCTCTCTGAAGTCATTGCAACACAGATATCAGTATGATTCAGTCATAGACCATATAGGTGTAAATGGACCTGAGATGTACTTCCCTTAGACTATATGAACAGAGACATTGTTGAGCTCTGTTGGACTATGTGTTACAGGCTGGTATGTGCTTAGCACTGAGCAGCATTCTACCTTCACCACTGATGATGCCACAATATGAACAAAAGATGACTGACTTTAATAACTGGCTTAGTTTCTGGTGTCATTCTAGGGGGATACAACATTTGTCAGCATGGGAAGACATGATAAAGAAATCACATTGCTTTGCCAATGATGGTCTGCACTTGTCCCATCCAGGTTTTCGAATGTTGGCTAAAACATTGTCCTACCCATAGAGCCTTTCCTAGGCAATGACAAATTTCCAGACCTTCCAAAAAAGCAACATTTACCCAAGGAAATCTAAAGGTGTTACTGCTCAATGCTAGAGGTCTAAACAAGAAGCTCCACTTCTTTCAAGCTCTCTTTACTGAGAATGCAGATATCTATGCAGTTACCAAGACATGGTTTAAAGCTATAGACAGTACCCTGGAAGTGCAAGGCTTCAGCGCCTTCCATACAAATAGACCTGCAAATGCACAGATAAGGACTAAAGGTGGGGGCATATATATATATATATATATATATATATATATATATGTATATATATATATATATATATATATATATATGTATATATATATATATATATATATATATATATATATATATGGGTTCCTATGACTTCGTCGACAGTTCATTTGATCGACAGTTCATTTCGTCGACAGTTCATTTCATCGACAAGCATTTGCCCCCTTCCCCAATGTTGTGCGACCCTGGAGTTGATATATATAGTTAGGTTGTCGATGAAATGAACTGTCGACTAAATGAACTGTCGATCAAATGAACTGTCGACGAAGTCATAGGGACCCATATATATATATATATATATATATATATATATATATATATATGTATACCCACAAACTAAATTAGCGTAAAAAACAAAAATGAAACAACAAACTGGATGCGTTCTGGAGCAGCGGGTACAGTTCCTAAATACAATAGCAAAATTACAAAGTAAAAGTCCAGTATATATCCAAAATACCACTCTTTATTTTTAAGCTCTATTCACGGGCTTTTCATCAGCCACACACCGACTTCTTCAGAAAAAATGTAAAACAATTTTAAAAATCAACCACCTGGTTTAAATACATCCTTAAAAGTCATTTAACCTAACATTTAAAACTTTTGTTTGATCCTATGTCGATTAAATAATATCATAAATGCACAATAAAAAAACCTTTGATGTACCTACAACAGGGTCACTAGTTATGGCATACCATATGTGCCAGATAACATAAAAAGTAGTGTCTACAAAACAATTCTAAAAGAGTGTAATACACCACTAAAAAAAAAGAAACAGTAGCTTGTCTTGGGTTTATACCCTGGAATTACTAATGGTAAACAGTCTAATTAGACTCACCCAAGTCAATAGTTCACTGAAGCTCATGGCTTTTGTATTTATATATAAAGAAATATCAAATTAACCGATGCAAAACATTTCTGCCATAGTACAACTCCTGTAAAAAAAAGCCTTAGCTAAGCATACTTTGGAAAACCCAAATCATACCTTCGTATGATCGTAGCATAGGATCCCCTTATTTCTCTTTTTACCTATACTCTGATGTCAGTCCTTGATAGGGAAGGCAATCACTACCCTGCAGTCCAAATAAATTATTGGCCTCTTACCATTCTATTACCTTTTCTTCTCTAATTATTTGTTCCCAATACCTTGGTTCTTTTGCCAGTTTTGTCTGATAAATTTCAACCTCCTCTTGCCTATTGTCTTTATCCCTAATTGCAGTCATCCCTATCTGCAGAATTTCCTTTCTCCAGTATATTGTTGGTTTAGTTCTTAGAATACTTTCTGCTACTTTATGAATATAATATTGTTTCAAAGTATGATTAAAGTTCATGAAATTAGTATTGTTTCAATCTGTGATATCAGCCAGAAGTGTTCTTCACAGCACTCACAATGTGCCCAGTAATGGCTCCCTCTGCAATTCATATTATTATTCATGGTTACCTATTATATTCTCAAAAACCGACAATGTTGAATCCGACATTGTTGACATGAGAATAGCGAAAGTGCAGAACATTGAACGGGTAAATGGAAATCTCCGTAAGGGGAGATTTCTGTTTACTTCAATGTAGTGTGGTCTCAGAGTTGGTATATTTAAGTAGTGGGGGGTGTGAGTGGTGCAGGAGGGCTTTCTTTAATTTATTTTTTCTGAACATTCGAAATTTTAATATTACGATCATTAAAGGTCGACCTTTAGTGTTTCAAACCATTAAACTTTCAATTTTCTAATATATATTATATATGTGTGTATGTAAATATATATATATATATATATATATATATATATATATATATATATATGGATTCACTTCATAACACTGAAACTTCATAATACTGAAACTCAAAACACTGAAACCAAAATACTGAAACTTCAAAATCTTGAAAACTCAAAATACTGAAACTCAAAATACTGAAAACACATATTATGCGTAAACTCAGTTTAAACAACATAAATCATAACAATTTCTACCCCCTGCACCCCCATGTGGGGGGCTGCGCCCCCCGCACCCCCTGCTAATTAAATATATCAACTCCAAGATTGCACATAGTGTAGTTAAGTGCAATCTTGGAGTAGATATATATAATTAGCAGGGGTGAGAATGCAGGGCTTGCCCCCCTGCATATATTTGGTAGAAATTGCTATTATTTATGTTGTTTAAGCTGAGTTTACGCATAATATGTGCTTTCAGTATTTTGAGTTTCAGTGTTTTGAGTATTCAGTATTTTGAGCTTTCAGTATTTTGGTCTTCAATATTATGAAGTTTTGTCATTTTCAGTATTTTGAAGTTTCAGTGTTATGAAGTGAATCCATATATATATATATATATATATATATATATATATATATATATATATATGTATATATGTGTGTGTGTGTGTGTGTGTGTGTGTGTGTGTGTGTGTGTGTGTGTGTGTGTGTGTGTGTGTGTGTATGTGTGTGTGTGTTGCTGAAAATGTCAAATACGACATTTTATGGCAATTATTCATGATTCCAACTTTACCTAGAAGTCCCAGACTCCTGCAAAGGACATCCCACTTTTGCAGAGGGGCAAGCCCCCCTGCAACCCCAACACCCCTGCTAACTATATATTACAACTCCAAGATCGCAGTACAGTGAGGAAAGGGATGAATTTCCCTAACCGCACTGTACCGCGATCTCTGTATAGTTCTTCTCATTGATATTAGTGAATGCAGTGCATTTGCTAATATAAACAATCGAACATTGAGACTGCAAACATATGAAACATTCGAACATCTGTAGCTCGGATTTTTCATATATGTGCATTCTCACGTCGACACTGTAATAATAAACCATGTATATAAATATATATATATATATATATATATATATATATATATATATACATATATATATATAAAATCATATTAGTCATATTATTATAATACATTATTTATAATAATAATAATAATATCCTGCTTGAGTATTGTTATTATACTTAAGGATCTGCATCCAAAATCCCAGTCTCTCCTTGTTTCTTGAGCTTCCCCCCTGTTTCATCATCATCCCTTTCCACTTTTAATTATAGGTTTCTACATATGCTATGTATAGGAGCCTTAATTGTGTAGCTTTGAAATACCCATTCAAATCGGGTAATCCCAAACTGCCTTGTTCTATTGAAAGAATCAGCTTATCCCACTTGACTCTTGCCATCTTCCCCTCCTAGATAAAATCCTTCAGCTCTTTATTAATTGCTGTCCACAGCTTTTCCTTTGGTTTATAAAAATATGCCTGACCTGTGTATAAAACTATAGGGACTAAAAACATTTTAGCTGCTTGTATCTTGCTAGCCATATCCATATAACAGAGCTTCCAATTTTTCAGTTTTTATATTGTCTTTTGTTTAGTCTCACATCCATAGCTGCTACACAGTAATCCTTTTTAATACATACTCCTAAGTACTTCATTTTATTATGACCCTATAAATATGGATATTGCTGAACCAATTTGTCTGTGGGTACATAATTTATAGCTATTGCCTTTATGTTAGCTTTATTATCATTAAAAGATTAGAAACTACCTCAAAACATTCTACAACTCTGAAATGTCCTTTTCTGTTTTAGCAGGGATAAAATAATATCTGCAAATAGAGCCATCTTTTCTTGACTACCATGCCAATTATATCTTTGAATTTCTGAGTCCCTTTTTTCTTTGCCAATGGTTCTAAATATAATACAAATAACTAAGGGGAAGAAGGCACCCCTGCCTTGTCCCTCTGCTCAAACAGAAATTATCAGAGAGGAACTGACACATTTTACTTTTCGCCTTCCTTCCCTCATATATCCTCCTAATCAACCATATAATTTTATCTGAGAAAGCAAATGCTTCCATTCTCCTGCTCATAGACTCCCAGCTTACTCTGTCAAATGCTTTCTCTCTATCAAGATAAACCAACAAGAGTGGTATTTGCTTATGTTCTTCTTCCCTCCGGATCATCAATGTTCTTTTAATGTTGTCAAATGTTTGCCTTCCCTCTACAAAACCACATTGATCCACATCTATCAATTTTGGCATCACCTCACCATTATTTTAGCCATTATAGACATAGACATTTTATAATCATGGTTTAGGATTGAAATGGGCCTCTGTGCAGCTGGATCTAATGGGTCTTTACCCTCTTTAGGTATTACAGTCACCAACACTTTCCCTCCAGGATGTTGGTACTTCTCCTCCTCTTAATATACTGTTAAACAAAACCTTCCAGATCTTTATCAGTTTTTCCCCTCCTAGCTTCCAAACTTACAGAGGAACACCATCTATTCCTGTGGGCATTTCTGTGAACTGGTTATATATCACCATTTTTATCTCCTCTTCTCTTATCCTGCTAGTAATTGAGCATCATCTACCTCTAATCTTGGCATGTTTAATTCTACCATAAACATTTCCATTTGTTCCTTTTCTTGATTTCCATGTTTCTCTGCTTTAAACAGACTTTCATAAAATTTCGGACATATTTCTAGTACCTCTACAGGATCTCTTGTTATCTTCCTTGTTATGGGCTCCCTAAGCTAGGTGACAACCCTTTCTACTTTCTGTTGCCTGAGCCATTGTGCTAAAAGTTTTTGTGCTTTAAAGTTATTATCAGAAAACAGTTTCTTAACAGCAATCCTTCTAATTTCATGCATGTTATCAAGGTAATCCCTTATTTTCTGTTTAGCATTCTACAGTTTCTTCTGTTCTTGTTCTGTGAGATTCCCCTATTCTGCAATGCTTTAAAATTTGTCAGTATTTCTGAATAATTTGTGTTACTTTTAAACCATATCTCTCTTTCTTTTATTTCCACCCTATTTTTAAACTCTGCATTCATTTTATTCCACTCCCTAGCTATGTTTTCAGAATAAATTTCTATCTTCTCTAATAAATCATGAACAATTTCCACTTTCCATTCCTTAAATTCCTCTCTTTTCAACAGATAGGAGGGGAAGTTCCAGTGTCTCATTCCTGCATTCTTATTTGAGTTATTATTGGCACATGGTCTGAAATAGTTATTGGATGCATATCAAAACTTTCATTTAAATGCACATGTTCTTGTGAAATGTAAATTCTGTATAGCCTGGCCCAGTTTTTGTATCTTGGGAAATAATATAAAAATTCACTTCAAACTCCTACTACTGAATTCACATCTTCCATGCCAAATATTTTCATAACTTTCTTTTCTTCAAAAATCTACCTTCCTTTGTTATATTTTCCCTTCTGGGGTCCCCAATCTTACCTTCACTGCTGCAAATCAAATTCCAGTCTCCACCTATAAGTGATATTCCCTGCTGAAAGCTAATTATTTCTCCCAGAATTTTCTTAAACTCCATTATAGGAGTTTTGGGTGGAATAGAAATACATGCCAGTGTAATCCTTCTCCTTAGCACTACAAATCTATCATTATTATCTTTTTTATCTTCTTCTGTCACTACTGGAGCTCCTCTTGCAATTTATATAAGTACTCCTCTTTTCCTTTGTCCCAAGTATTCTGCTGAATAACTATTCTGAAAACCTTTCATTTTCAAAATCACTTGTTCACTTCTTTACAAATGTATCTCCTGTAGCATAGGTATTTGCACTCTACATGTTTTAATGTCATTCATCAATCTTTCTTTCTTGTATATAAGATAATATAGAAAGTGTCATTTTGCGTGAAAGTTATTTTTCCACCTTTTATGTATAATAGCTGTTTTGTTAGTTGAGTTATCTATTTCTAGCTTTTGGGTTAGATGCATACACTAATGCTTGGCAGGCTGATCTTGTGTTACCCTCTTTAATGGGAACAGTTGTCCCAAACTGCCAGCCACACTCATAGACTTGAGTTTAACCTAAGAGGTAGGTTATCCATGCTAAGATTCATGATACAGCTTGTGCTTCTACTAAGTGCTGTCTGGTTTTGTCTAATCGTTATTGCTCTCTCAGATTTGGAAAGCACTTGAATGCTTTCAGAAAACATTATCTAGAGCCATTGAAAGAAAGAAGTATTCTACCTTTATTGCTTTTTATCAGATTGTCTCAATGGAGATATAAGAACCAGATAAAGAGTTACTTCTGCAAGCATTTATTTATTTGCTAGAGGAAAGCTTTATTACATGCAATAGTCTTCTTTATTTATTTGCTTTCTCTTAAAAATGTGTTACTAGATTAAGCCAAGAGCTTTAATCCAGTCATTCCCCCATGCAAGAATGAGAAAAAGTACATCTATTTTTTTATCATGCTCTTTTGACCAGACTATTCTTCTTTTTTACTTTGAGTGCATGCATTTCCTAAATCTGAAAGGACAAAGAGAAGAGAAGAAAAATGAAAAACAGGGGCACTTGTTTACTTTAGTATCCTCATTACACTTGAAAATAACTGAGAAAACTTTACTTTATATCATACAGATTATATCGTGCATTATAAAAAAATACTACTAAGCACAACATTTTGTTCTACTTACAGTTAACTCTCTCCCTCCTTTTCTCCTCTCCTAAATGGTATTTCAAACATTAATGAAATGAAGTAGGGCATATGATTTAAAGTCCCCTACAACTTTAATAAAGTAAAAAAAGTCCAGTATTTCCAGGTTTTCTTATTCTGTCATGTTTCACAAATGTAATTAGTGCTTTATAATTCCACACTTATTTATCAATTTCTGAGTTGCTGGTTTTATTCCTGTTTGTCTCCATCTCCCAAATCCAGTCTCTACTTCATTTCCAATGTATTCTTGAGTCTTCTAGTTAACTCTTGTACATTTTCATCAAAACTTTGGAAAAGGTTTTACTGGCACAATCTCTCTGTGGTCTTTGTTACAGAAGAACAAGAAACAGAATTTCCTACTGTTTCACAGCTCACTTTATGTTGGATAAACTTGTATTTCCTGGTGAGCATGTTCTTCATTAAAATGATTTTGTCCCCCCAGAAAAGAATTTCTGAGATAGCTGGATACAGCAGTTTGAATCTCATGTCTGCTTCTCAACAGTCCCTGATTAGTGGAATAAATTTACTTCTCTTCTGCCTGGTTTACTGTGAGTAATCATTTTCCACAAGCACTCTACTCTTTCCCACTTTTAGTACTTTGTCTTTCTATCACAGTTTTGTCAGAATCAGCTCATTCTGCTGCTAGGATTGCAAACTTACTATAAAAGGTATAGGTTGCTTTCTCATGGCCAGGTTTGGAGCATACACATGATGTGCCCTTTCAATTAACAATTCCTGCTGTGAAATACCAGGCAGGTTGCTTGTTTGTGCTTTCATGAAATTAATACAGTCTGTTCCTTCTAGCTTCTCTGGTACAGCAGACAATCTCAGATTTTTTCCTATGTGCTCTGTCCTCTAATTCTGTTAGTTTTTGAAACATCTCTTCTTGAGTAGTTCCATACTCATCCAGACTTTTCTTCATTTCAATTGATTTTTGCAGTTTTATCACCTCATCCAAATATCTGTTTAAAGCGTCTTCCATTTTTTCGACCCTTTCTATATTTGAGTTGATATATTCCATCAGTGTTTCATTTATTTTAATCAGTTTTGAGTACATTTGGCTTATTATTTTTCCTCTATGTTACTGAAAGCCATGTCTTGCACTAAAGCTGGAGCCTGCAATGCTTGTTGCTGAACAGCTGCAGAATTCTTCACAGTCAGTGTTTTTCCTCACTTTTTGTGATTGATTTTGTTTCAGGTTCTCTGATTTATTTATTTATTTATTTATTTTTGCTGGCATCCAGGCAGTGCACTTACTAGCTCGTTACTGACATTTATCCAAAAATATGAGTTTACTGGCTTTCTCTTCAGAGTTCTGTTTTCACACTGGGAAAGCTGAAATTAAGCTGTTACTCAATGTGCAGCCATCTTGGAAGTCCAAAGGTGGAGGTGTCTTGAGCTACATCAGTAAAAAGCATACCTGTACATTGGTTAAATAGGGGGACATGTTGGATCTCCTCCACATCCAGATTATCATAGACATTGCCTTAAACTATATCCTGACAAGTTGTACATCACCCACTGTGCCTCATGAAACCCATAGCTCACAGTTAGACCTATTAGAGGCACTCAATATTCAATCAAATACTATACTTATGACCCTAAATTTGCAAGCACAGAAATTCCTAGATTTGTAAACACAAAACACCCTGGACCAAATAGTGCACATGCTACCAGAGGTACAAACGTATTGGATCTGGTACTCATAAATATGGGAGAATTCAGGTCTATATTAAAACATCAAAGTCTTGAAACTTCGAATGTTCTAATATCGACCCCTATTCAATGAACGCTGAAAATAACGAAGCTGCAGAACACTGAATTTGCTTCCTAGGGAAAGAATTCAGTTGGCCATTTCTGTGGCTTCGCTATTTTCAGCACTGTGGTGGAAAGTTACGGGTCGAGTTCAGGTAAGTGTGTGATTGTGTGGACACAAGGGTTAGGGCATGGGTTAGGTGAGTTAGGGTTAGGGCTCGGGTCAGGTAAGTGTGCAGTTGTGATGGACGTTAGGGTAAGGCGGGGTAGGTGAGTTAGGGCTAGGGCATGGGTGGAATGAGTTTGCGATAGTGATGGACCTTAGGGTTATGGTTTGGGTTAAAGTAAGTGGACAGATACTAGTGTATGTATAGTTTAGTGTAGGGTTAGATGTAGGATTTTAAGTGTATGTGTATGGATTGCTGTTTTTTTGGTGTGCTTGTGTTGTGTGTATGTGTTTCGGAACAGCAAATTTTTTCCCTAGGAAAAAATTTGCTGTTCTGCATGTTCGATGTTTTAAGCATTCATTGAATAGGGGTCGATATTAGAACATTCAAAGTTTTAAAACTTCAGTGTTCTAATATAGACCCGAGAATTCAGCCCACTTTTCCCAGTGTCATGTCCTTTCTCATAAGCTTAGACCACAAAACAGTCTCCTTTGAAATAAAAATCCATTCTGTAACCCCAGTAAAACCTGTAAAAGTAAGGAGCTACATGTGATAACCTGTCAAAATTTCAATCCCCTCCAAACCCATATAACACAGTAGCCTATGTGAAATTATTCCCAGAAGCTCTGTACAACCATGTCAGTGATTACAATGAGGCTCTTCTGCCTACCAGAAGTAACTGCAAAACTAAGAAAACAACATGTCTTGTGTAGATAGACTAAAAGCCCCATCCCTTTTATCTGTTTCCTACTGACTATCAATTCCAGCCCTGATGAACTGTTACACATTTGCAAGACAAACTGCACAAGGGTCAGCTGTGATCTAGAGATCCAAACTTGGTGTGTGACATAAACAAAACATGCTGGAGAGATAAATATGTGTCTCAGATTACCCCTTCTCTGGAGCAGGCTTTCTATTCACAAAAAGCAGACCCTCTTCAAACACAGTTTGGATCAATAGATTGGGAGACAAAAAATCAATCTTGGGGTTGTGCCCATGTCTATTATGGACAGGAGCAATCTGTAACATACTCAAGGGCATTAGGACAAACCAAAGGCATCCTCTAGCCCTTAGGGATTAAAAATTGGGTAAAAGTCATGTAATAATGGTTAGGCTTGTAAGGGCTCTAGCCTAGCCTTTAGCTTAGTAAAGACCTATGAACCTATAAACTTAAAAAAACAAACCACCGTGGTAGAATCCAACATTAAACATGTTGTACAACAAAAGAAAAAATAAGTCATAGCTAAAGTTAGGAAGTGTAACACCAAAAAAGATAAAAACTGTCTCATCAAACTGAAGAGACAACTAAGAGGACTAAGTAAGTTCAACAAACCAAATTGTGAGGTAAAGATAGTGTCTCAGACCAAGGGCAACCATAAGGCCTTCTTTAACTAGGCCTGAAATCTCAGACATCACACAACAGTGTGCCAAATTAGTTGTAACTGGAGCCACAATTATAGAACTGGAAGATATAACAAATCTACTGAATGACAAATTCAGCTCCAACTTTATCCCCCTCTCACCTCCAGCTGCACCTCTAGGAAATGTCATCTAACATAACCCCTCCAACTATCAGTAAGGAGTAGGTCTTAGATGTGCCCTCTAAGACCAAGAATACAGCTTTGATGGTCCCCCAATAATATCCCACAGTGCCTCCTCAATAGTCTGAAACATGACCCATCAGGGCAAGTGGTGTCAACTATTGAACTATAGCCTCTGAAAAGGCTTCATGCCCAGAGCTCCTAATTTTTAAAGTAAAACATAGCTATGGAAAAAGCTCCAAATTAAGGACACATTTTAAATGTTGGCAATGTTATCTTAGAAATTCACAAAATAATTTCCAATTTTAGGAGGAATGGAGCCAAGCTTTGAGAAACATCAGGGGTGTCCCTACAAAATAGGGGCAGTTAAGAAGTCTCTTCATACCACATGAATGGAAGACTGCAATGATCATTCCTCTGCACAAGGGTGAACCATCAATGGATCCTGGGAACTACTGACCTATTATTTTGACTAGTCTCATATGCTAAGCCATGGAAAGAATGATCACGGAAATGACTAACAATGACATGGAAAACCTTCAGACACTGGAATCAACCAAGTCTAGTTTCATCAAAGGCAGGCCAAGGCAATGTATGAAGGAAAAATGGTGCATACTGCTTACTTTGGCCTAGCTAAGGCATTTGATGCAGTACCACACTTAGGCATTGTAAACAAACTCATAGAATTAAGCATAAACATACCTTAGATAGCACACTAGCTCACAGATAGGACCCAGGAAGTTAGAATTGGAGAGACCACCTCCACAAAGAGGCCAATCACCAGAGGAGTACACCAGGTCTCCATGCTTGGTTCAGTCTTCTTTGGCATCTGTTTCTCAGAAGTTAAGGCCAATGGCAAGGGCCACTGACTTACCAGGTTTGCAGATGACTGCAAGCTAGGAGCAATCCTATAAAAAAACCCAATATACTAACATCTTACAGGAAGGTCTAACACAGACTAATGACTGGTGCCAAAGCTATGGCTTAAAACACAATGTCAAGAACTACATAATAGTAACGTTTGGAAAGTTGGTCTCCTTCATAAACTACATCATTGATAATGCACTCCTAAAAGTAAACATAGTAGTCAGAAATTTGGTGACTCATGTAGACAGTAACCTGGCCTTCAAGCAACATGTGCCTGAGGTAAAAAAAAATATTCTATGTCACTCAACCTATAAGTAAGGACATGGTATTTAGGTCCAGAGAAGTCACTATGCCACTATACTCATCAGACCCATCAATGCTCACTTCAGTATATAGCTGACCAGGCACATGGAGCAACTGGAATGTTCTCAGAGGCTCCTCACAAAAAGAATACAGGGCATAAACACAATGTCCTATGTAGATGACCTTCAAATTCTATCTCTATACCTTTATAGTCTGCTGAGAGGTGATTTATACCTGACATACAAGGAATACTTGGATCCCTCTCTGATGAACCTTTTGCACATCTGCAAAATTAACAGCATTGGAACTATTACATCTAAGGATTTAAACTTTGCCTGCGACAAATAGAACATGTTGGAGGTACAGGTATGTATCTCTGAGAATTCCCTTTTTTTTTTTTTGGAAAAGACTTCCCAGCCATGTGAAACAGAGCATTTCCCTAACCCTTTTCAAGTATAAACTGGACCAGTGGATAAGAAATCAGAAATTCACCCATAGTCTGACACCTATGTCTCTGATGGACAGAAGCAGTCATTAAATCATACGGAAACTAATTGCATCCCTTAAAATAACCTCTAAGGCACTATATATTATGGGATACATTTGAGTTGCATGGATAGGCTTATAAAGGCCATAGTGGTCATTAGCCTATTATGCACCTATGAACCTATATTTAGGGAGGAGGGGTACGACTTTTCATATGTAACTGTTAAAATACTGGTAAAAGTCAAAGTTCAATGCAGCAGCCCTCTCAGATGGATCCATTTGCAAGGGATTATTGAAAATTTTTCATAGGAAGGTCTTCCACAACCTGAAGTAAGTTTATGTTGGAGAAGTCCCTAAAGGTGATTTCATGTGGTGATGGGGTAGTACCATTAGAACTTTCAGAGAAGATGACCGATTTGTGATCAGACTAGAGATGAAGAGATAAAACAATTACATTTCACCACTAAGCATGGTAAACAATTTGATAAAGTTTAGTATTATCCCATTCACATCTTTACACAGACACACACTCTTGCATGCACACACACAGACTCACAGACAGACAGATGCACATACTGACAGAGACACACACAGACTCACAGACAGACACACACGCGTACGCACACTCATTATGCACAAAAACTCATAAATAATATGATTTACTATATAAGACACTTCCCTAATAACCAAGCATTGCTAAGTTGTTGAAGTCTTCCTTCCTTCCCTCCCATGATCACTTGTGTAGCATGGAAGACTATTTGCCCTCATAGTCAACCATAGTTGTACACTGGAACCACAAAACCTGTGCACACGTATCAGACACAGTATAGATAAAGTATAGAAAAATGAAGATGCAAAATTATGGCAGATATAATGAAATTTTACCATACATTACATGCAAAATGTTTTCTGTACAAATAAATTAAACATGCTGTACTTGATCTGTTATCAAAACCGTATTATGATTTATGGTATGTGCAAAAATTCGATGCATCATTTTTCTTTTGCAGACTACAAAGAAAGCTGTCAAGCATATACATGTTGTATCAGATTCTTTAGATCCTGAACACCATTTCAGCCATTTTGTTCACATATCTGCAAAGTTCAATGGGACTTGAAAGCCAAATTCCTGAAGTTTCAGTGGATAAACTGGTTTATGTCATTTACAGATGCTTTCCCTTTGTATAATACATTTTGAATTCTGTAGAACCATTAATGCAAAATATATAATTTGAGACTTCCACATCATATGAAGGGATTTTTTTCTCCATTCTTGTAATGGCGTATATATGTCAGTAAATGTGAGAGCACAGGTAATCAGCAGGGCAAACAGGAACTACAATGACTAAGAGCAGGGTGTGGTGCAGGTTTAATAGATGAGGATATACAGAAATGGGAGCTGAAAACAGCTCAACAAAGTGGGCATAGGTAATGCAAAAATGAAGCACAAATTCTAGGATACTTACAGTAGATGTCTGACTACGTAGAGACTACAGGAGACCACTAAGTGCATATGTGCATTTGTATATGTGTATGTTTGTTTTGCGGGGAGTAAAAATTAATAGCTGAAAAAACAATTATAATTTAAATTAACATGCTCATAACAGTGTAAGCGATGTTCATATACATCACTTAAACTGACAGAGAATATATATATATATATATATATATATATATATATATATATATATATATATATATATAAAGAATGGAACTATTATTTTCACAAGAACTGAAAAAACAGAAGTTGCAATATAAGTTAGGTGCCTGACATTTTAGACATTAAGAAGACACTTTATCTATACACACATTGAGCATTTAGACATGAAGATTTTATGATTAGATAACAGGTGGTTTGAAGAAGGTTTTATGTATAATAACAAAACATGGAGTAATGCCAGACTTGGGAGAACATATCCAGTAGTAAAATAAACAGTATATCATAACTTTGGGTACCTTCAATAAAATGGTAGAATATTCTTCAGCATGCTGCTGCAGTGAATGTTGATTACGAATAAGCAGTAACTTGTGTAGGGGGTTCTGGAAAGGTGATTTTTATTTGAGGATTGCAAAATCTTCTTTTGAGACTATAAAATATAATGATAGCCTGCCACGAGAAGTGACAGCTTACGCATTTATGATGTGATTTAAAGAAATGCCTAGCTCGTAAATGACAGTTTAACATACTGAACATTATTGAAGCTAAGATGAAACATTTGCTAAATTAAATGCAGGTTCATACCTTTGATAATGTCACTCTTTTCAGAACAGTCATGTTAATTCTCCACCCCATGATACATTCAATGTCATTATGCAATTCATTTTTAAAGGATGATTAAGTATTTATTAGATGCAGTCAGCTTTGCAGGGATAAGGAAAAATCATTGCTGCTAATCACTGCAACCTGACAAGACAAGGCAATGAGCTACAGGGCTAAATTCTAAAAGAATGCCTTAGTTCTGAATGGATATTCACTGAATGCAACATAGTATTTTGCTAGTTTTCAGTAGTTTTATTTGTCGGATGTTAGAATTCTTATTGTAATACCAGACTTTACAAAGTCCAGCACCATCACTGTGACATTTTCTTCTTAGGTAACATTTAACAATGTGTGTTAAATCACCTTTCAGAGAAAGTTATATTGTAACAGATTCATTATTCATTAAACCTAACCCTGTGAATGGTGGAACGCCGAACTGTTGTCTTGTAATATTAGATTTCTGTTTGTTTAAATATTCACAGAGATACATACAGTTAGGAAAGTTAATTGAAATAGCTTGCATTTCCTAAGTTTGTGGTTGGCTCTGTTAGATGAAAGATTTGTCTCTACCTCAGGGATGAAGAGCCCTGCAGGAACATATTGTTATGGTAGCAGGGGATAGATCTGCAGTTTGTGACTGGATAGTTATAGTAGAAACAAAGATGGAACTGTTAATTGTTGAAGATAAAGAGTTAAATAAATAATTTTTGTTTTCTTTTGGTTACATGCTTATGACTTGAGTAGTAATTATTATTATTTTTTTTGTTTGTTTTTTTGGAAGAGTTGTTACTATGGAACTAGGTATCCCCCAATGGGAAGATAGTCTTTAAATATTTTCATGAATGTTCTAGATAACTTTCTTCATCCATCATGGCTCTTTACATCCCTGGAGTGTTTTATTCCCTCTGTCTTGTCACAGATAACAGACATGAAGTAAGCCATGAGGTAGCGTGTCTATTTACCTACCTCATCATCAAGCATGTCGGACTCTGTGGTTTCTATCATCATTGGGGTAAGGGGACTTTTAAGCACAGTTTATCTTTCTAGGCCCCAATTAGCACTTTTCTTTCATTCCCTAATCATTTTATGTAACAGATACATATACCCTTACATTTGCTGGTAGGGATATTATGGTTTAACCCTTTTCCACCTACTCCCACAAAAAGACGGCAGGCATACCTCTTAATCTCTTAGAGCAAGAAATCTGGACAAAGCCATAAATAAAAGTGGGACAAAGGTCAAAAATTAGGGACAATTATTAAACATTGCTCTTACAAACTTAGAAAGTTGATAGAATAACAGTTTTGTATTAACATGAATTTTCTGAACGGTATGAAGTCTGAAACTCAAATGCCTGTCATTATTTTCTAACTTCAGCCTTTATTGATTTGCCACTAATTTGCCAGAAAACCATAATTTTATGAAAAATGGACCAAAAATAGGAGACAAAAATCTAGACGTTCTGCGAAAATCTGTACAGTTCAGAGGTATAACAGCAGGTTGTCATTATGACACTGCTTTCCTTTCCTGATAATTATTCCACTTTCTAGTATTTGTTTCCAAACTGTAGTCTCCAGTATTACACTTGACCATCATGCTTTTGCACTGGTGGCTGAATTGGTCATTTTAACTTCAATCAAGCAACTTTTTTTATGCTGGATTTCCTGAGTCTAGGAATTATTTACCTTGGCTTTTTGGATGGTTGCTAATGGGTTGATAGTTGCCATGCAGTTTGTTGATAACACAACTTGTCAACATTCAGTATGGCTTTAGGAAGTTATCAAATGCATTGATTAGTCATTTCATTCTAACAATGAATCCATCCCACTTTATATACTCAAATTAATTAGTCATACAATCAATTAAATGAGCAATTAATGACATCCTTATTATGAAAAAAACAGAATATCAAAAATGTTTGTCAGATCAATACTGATGTTTTTTATAGTGTCAAAGTCAAAATAATATATACTAATTAACTTTATAATTAAAACAAGTTAAAACCTTCCAATCCACAAAACTTCTTTGAAAACATTTTTTTAAACTCCTAGAACACATTTTAAAAAATATAACAACATATTTAGAAGAAAATGTATATAAGATATAAAATGTGTATGTATAAACAGCATTATTTGTATATGTATAAAAATAAGTTGTGGGTGAAAAAGATTAGCTTCTCTGAGCTTTAGGAATGAACTGATAGAAAGATATTCATTTAAACCAGGTGGTGAGGTTGCCAAATCATTACACTTCCAAAACATATGATCCCAGTTGCCTCTTTCTTCTCTATCACACCTCCAACATTTGCTGTCTACCTGAGGAAAAACATTTTGAAGTCTGCTTTGAGTACAAAAATACCTATGTAAATACTTCCAAGCAAAGATTCTAAATCTCCTGGAATAGGTTGCATACATGGGAGCCATACATATGTATTTCCATTGTTTTCTTGTAAATACATTTTTACAGTCTCTTTTCCTAATTTTTTTACCTCTTCTAATAAATTCTTATAGTTATCATGCAATATTTTATATGCCCTACTATTTATCCATTTTTAACTGCTCTTCTGTTCTAGATTCAACTCAAACCTCTACTAGAGCAGGTCTTTCACTTAAAATTCCTCTATCTCTTTCTCTTTGCATGCACTTTGAGATGAAGCCCTATTAAGGAAGGCAGTCTTTAGCATGCAATACAAATATCTTCTTGGCCTCATCCCTCTCTATTACCTTTCCTTGTTAAGTTATCTGTGCCCAATATTTAGCTTCCTTTGCCAGTTTCTCCAGTAAATTCCAGCTTCCTCTTTTCTGTACCCCTACATGCAGTCATCCCTACTGGTAAAATCTCCTTTCTCCATTCTCGTATTGACTTAGTTCTTATAATACTTTCTGCTACTTTATGAATATAATATTCAGTATGGTGGTAATTATTCCCCTTAAGGATCTGAATCCAAAATCTCACTCTCTCTCTCTCTCTCTCTCTCTCTCTCTCTCTCTCTTGAACTTCCCTCTTGCTTTATCATCATCATCATCATCATCCCTTTCCACTTTGAATTATAACCTGCTTGTGTTATGTATATAAGCCTCAACTGTGTAGCTCTAAAATATCCCTTCAAATCAAGTAAACTTACACCACCTTGTTCTATTGGAAGGATCAAATATCCCATTTAACTCTTACCATCTTTTCCTCACAGATACATTCCTTCAATTATTTATTAATTATTATCCACAACTTCTCTTTGGGTTGATAAAAGTATGTCTGCTCCTTATACAAGACTAAAGGAACTAAAAGCATTTTTCATTGCTTGTACCTTGCTATCCATTTCTATAAATAAGAGTTCCTAGTTTCTCATTTTTTGTATCATATTTTGTTTAGTTTCTTCCCATATATCCTGAGCTGCTGTAAAAGAAGCCCTTTTTATCCATACTCTAAATACGTCATCTTACCATGTACCCATAAATATTGCTGAACCAATTCTTGTGTGGGTACATCATTTACAGCTATAGTCTTTGTTTTATCTGCATTAATTTTTTTATCTTGAAAAGACTTGAAACTGCCTCAAAATATTCCACAACACTGAGATGTCCTTTCTGGATGTATCAAGTATAAAATAATATTATTTGCAAATAAAGCCAACTTTTCTTGATTACCATACAATGTATATCCTTGTAGTTCTGAGTCTCTTATTGTCTTTGCCAATGGCTATAAATATAAAGCAAATAACTTTCTCAGTAGTGCCAAATCCCTAGTACTACATTGAGTACCAAATTCTACAACATGAGATCCCCCACCTCAAGACAAGTATGTTATTGTACACTGAAGCCCATGATCACAAAATGTAGTCTATTGAAAAAATCTATTGCACACAACAGTCAATTCTGTAGACAAATGAAACAGACTCCATCACACATATACAACACATATTGACACTGCACCTAACCCCCAACTAATATGTCACATGCAAATGTACACAGTAACTACATATACACTTACTAGCTCATACACTTCAACCTCTGAACCATAACAGAAATGTGATAAACTACATGCATGACAAGAGCATATTAATAGCTTCCTAACAAAACATACATGAGAAGCTGCACATATAACCACACCCATAAAACCAGAAGTAAAATAACAAAAAGCAGTATTTATGTGAGGGGATCTGCCCATCACATCCCAAGTATGGGGGTCCCCTCCTATTTATATATAGTAAATCCACAGTCACATAACCATGACCATAGTGAATACTTACTGCATTCTTATAGCTGACTAAGTTTAATTCAACTATAATGACACTCGATAACCAGAGAAATGAGTGCTATTCCATGCAGCCTAAATCTCAAAACCAAAGAGTCAAAGTCCAGGCTCACATCGTTTGGTGGCATAATTAAGTCTCCCATAAATATTTCCATTTGTACTCCTTCCTTATTTCCACATTTCTCTGCTTTATACAAATTTTCATGACATTTCTGGAATATCTCTAAAACCTGTACAGGATGTCTAGTTATTTTTCTTGTTATAGGTTCACTATATTTTGTGACAGTTTTTTCAACCTTCTGTTGCCTAAGTCGTTGTGCTAAAAGTTTTTGTGCTTTGGAGTTCTTATCAAAAACAGTTGCTTAACTGCAATATTTCTAATCTCATGCATGTTATCTAGATACTCTCTTAGTTTCTCTTTAGAACTCTGTATTTGCTCCTCTTCTTGTTCTGTGAGATTTCCCTTATTTTGCAATACTTTAACATTTGATAGCTCCTCTAAGAAATTTAATATTAACCTTCAAACTTAATTAAAATTGAGGTTCCCCATGTTAAAGTGCATGCTAAGCTTGTGTTTTATCTTGCACTGATTGCTGTCTGTTCTTTTCTTATCTATCTTCCCCTTTCAGATATGAAAAACAGCTTGTATGCTTTCAGAAAATATTAACTTTTAGCCCTAAGAAAAAGTGCACTGGCTATCTTTAAATAAATCTGAATTGTACACTGTTATATTAACTGCATTACAGTATTAAGGCTGCTAGGGGGTTGTTACTACGTATATACTTCCCATAATTTTATACTTAATTTTTTTCACTGAGCTGCTTGCCATTGTACCTTTAAATTTTGCATTTCCCTCAGTAAAGAATATTTAGAATTTTCAAGATTAACTGCTTGCACCTGCAGACAGCTTGTATCCCTGGAAATGTACTCAGCAATGAGTCTTTTTAAAGTTCACTCAGAAAAGAATACACCACTGTCCTCAGCTGCAGGCATCTCGACTCTGCTGTACATTTGCCAGTGGAAAAGAAACAAGCTAATATCTTTGCACTTGTAAGAAGCTTAGAAGTTTCATGGCTTTTATAATTTTGTCTTATTTTTATTGCTTACATGCTTACAAAAACACCTGATTACAGCTTAAGCCAAAGGTAGTAAACTAGACTTTCATCCTTGTAAAATAAAAAGAGGAGCTATCTTAATTTTGCATATAATCAGGTTACTTTTAATCAGTGCACTTTTACAATCCACCCCAGCAGCCCAAGATCACAGCATACAAACATTACAATTGGTTTTGTTCAGACTTTTTTCTCTTATTATACTATAACACCTATATTTATTACAACTAAAAAGTACTTATTTACTTTAATATCATTAACATACACAAGCGTCACTGAAGACACTCTCCCCCACATTTAAAATACTCCTGAAAACATGTTACTCAGAACTGTTTTACTGTATATAACATGCATTTTATATCATGAAATATTTTATAGAAATACTACTACTAAGAAAAATTGTTTTACTTAAAGTTAGTTTCCCCCCTTTTAGTGCCCTTCTAAACATTAATGATATAAAGTGAGGTACATACTTTACAGTTCACCCACAAGTTTAACAAGTCAAAAAAAAGTCAAGTGGTTTTTAGCCACTGCTTTTTCCAAAACCATATTTCACAAATGTGATAAGATACTTTGTAATGTTCCATTTATTCACTAATTTTAGAGTTGCTGGTCTTCTTCCTATTCATCGTTATCTCCCGACACCAGACTCTGGTTCAAGTACAAGGTACTTCTGATTCTTCTAGTCAACTCCACTGCTGTTTTCTGTCTCTCATGCATTTTCCTTTGGAACACTGGAAAAAGTTTCACTGCGAAAGTCTCCCTATGAATCTTAGAAGAATGAGAAGCAGGATCCCCTTCTGCTTGCTGACTCATTTTTGTTGGATAATCTGTTTAATTTCCTTCTTAGCCTCTTCTGCAACAAAAAAATGGCTTTGATCCCCAAGGAAAAAAAAAAAACACTTTGAAGACAGCTGCATACAACAGCTTGAATTTCACAGCTGCCTCTCAGCATCATTCCCTGATTTTTGGTAATAAATTTGCTCCTCTTCTACCCGGTATACAGTAAATAATTATTTTCTATAAACAATCTGATCTCTTTGCCCTTCTGCCACAGTTTTGTCAGGCTCAACTCTTTCTGCTGGTATGATTTTATCTTTACTCATATAGATCTTGACTGCTTTCTCAATGCCAGGACTGGAGCATACACTCAATGTGCCCTTTCAAGTAACAAATTCTGCTTTGAAACACCAGTCCAGTTGCTTATTTTTGCTTTTGTAAAATTAATATAGTTTATTCCTTCCAGTTTCTCTGGTGCAGCATAAAATCTCAGGTTTTCTCAGTGCACTCTGTCTTCTAACTCTACTAATTTTAACAGATCTTCTTGAGAAACCTTATATTTGGCCAGCTTTTTCTTCAGTTTTATCAGTTCATCTGAATCACTAGTTAAAGTTTTTCTATTTTTTTCAGCCTTTTGATGTTTGAATTGATATTTTCCTTCAATGTTTCATTTATTTTAATCACCTCTAAGTACATTTGATTTTTCCCTCTAAAGTACTGGAAGCCATCTCTTGAAACAAAGCTGAAGCTTAAAATGTTTCTTTTTGTTGAACAGTTACAGAATCCTTCCCAGACAGGGTTTTCTGTTCACCTTTTCTGGATGACTTCTTTCAGGTTTTCCAAATTGCTTCTTTGCTGGCATTCAGGATGTATTTCATAGCCAGTAACTAAATTTTACCAAAAAAAAAAAAAAAACATTTCAATGGCACTCCCTTTTCTCAGTTGGGAGAGCTGAAGTTATGCTGTTGACCAGTGTTCAGTGATCTTCGAAGTCCCAGTTCCCTACCTTGGTTTCAAAACTTTCTCATAAATTTCTAATTCTCAATCAAAATTCATACCCCAGTTTCCCAAACTGTCACTATTCAAGGAGTACCACAGCATTCTATATTTGCTCCTCTACTGTTCTTCATCTTAATATATAGAATTATATTTGACCTACCTCATCCTCTCCTCCTTCTCTAAGCAGATGACATGGTACTGTTTTGCACAAACAACTCAGTAACCAAACTCTAGAGATACATTTGAGCAGAGATTCTAGCTCTAAAACATTAAATCTCTAATAAAAGCTTCCTTTTCAAGTCTGACAAAAAACAAAATTGTGATTTTGGACACCAAAAACAGAAAACTGAAAAAAAAATACAGAACTTTTTCCATGTCTATGATCACAACAACATTCCCACAGCAGAGAGTAATTGAACTTGACAATTCTGGCCACATTGTCAGTACTGAGAACACTCTTTGTTAACTTCAAAGACTGAAGCAATATTGATTTTGTGAACTTTAATTATGTCATGACTTAGGAGGAATGGGGTATATTCCTGTCAAGGCATGTAAAAAACTAAGCATTTAGAGAAGTTAAAACCAGAAGGAACATTACATTGTGTTGCCTTCTCATCCTGCTATACAGACGTGTATCTTTGTTTTACTATTGCTGTCTCTCATTAAAGACATTTCTTACTTTCTTTGTATTCCTGGGCTGAGACTGAAATGGGTTACTGGTGATCATTGCTTTACCACATAATATTTAAAAAAAATATGTATATACATATCTATCTATCTATATATATATATCTATATATCTATATATATATATATATATATATATATATACATATATATATATATATATATATATATATATATATATATATATATATATAAAAGTATATATATATATATATATATATATATATATACACACACACACACACACACACACACACACACACACACACACACACACACACACACACACACACACACACACACAGACATACATGCACGTATATATATATATATATATATATATATATATATATATATATGTATATGGGTTCTATTCAGAATTTCGAAGCTTGAAAGTTCGAATTTCATATGATCATTTCAAAACTTCGAAATCCTGAATGGAGATCTGCATACAGTGTGGGGACTAGAAGATTTCCCTTGTCCTCACTGTAGTGCAATCTTGGAATTGGTATATTTAAGTTGCAGGGGTTGTAGAGGGTACAGGGGAACTTGCCTCCCTGCATACACATGTTTTAGTGTGTTGGGTGGTGTTTTGGAGGGGGGTTCACAATTTTGAGATTCCAAGATATCTCGAGATTCTGAACTCGATATTCTGAAACAAGAGATTTTGGGATTTTGAATTTTGTAGTGAACCCATATATATATATATATATATATATATATATATATATATATATATATATATATATATATATATATATATGGCTCTACTTTGACCCATCAAAGTTACACTTTACTGAATTCTAATTACCTGATTTCACTGCTCTGAAACAATGTTAAACAGAAAGAACGGACTGCCGAAATCCTTAACCAATGAACGGAACTACTTGGCCACTATGGAAAAAAATTGCAATGGACCAAAACTAAACCAATGAAAGTGGGGGGAGCTGCACCCCCCCCACATAAATATATCATCTCCTAGATTGCACTACACTGAAGAATGAATAAAGTTCACCATGGTGGCCAAGTGGTTCCTTTCACAGGGAAAAGATTTCGGCAGTCCGTTCTTTCAGTTTAACATTGTTTCAGGAGAAGTGGAGTTGGGTAAGTAGTATTCAATAAAATGTAAGATTTTTGGGTCAAAGTATAGCCATAAAATATATATATATATATATATATATATATATATATATATATATATATATATATATATATATATAGATAGATAGATACATATACATATATACATCAAAATGATGTGCAGACAGACACATCTTAAAGCTCTGTGATAACTGTAGGAATACTTCATTGTATAATATATACAACACCTTTCCTAAATGTCTGAACATCATTTACTTTCATATTTTCTCATACTCACTCATGTCTTTTTGATTGCTTTCATAATTTCTCATTCTCACTCATATGCCTTTTTGCTCATCCCTCGGTCATTATTCTTCCAACCGACTCTGTATGGAGCTCAGTTCTTGCTTCTGCCAAATGTTCATAAATCAGTTTATGCTGTGCTTTGGCTGGTAACAGTTGTCTTGCCTGTCAGAAACATTGTCTTTCCATTACAAAGTTACTGTATCACAAGGCTTCAATAAAAAAAATGATGGTCAAAACATATGCATGCATGTTCCAACAGTTGTACACCAAGAGAATGTGCACTTCTTTTGTACTTCATTTCATTAATCTTGACCTAATTGCGATGCTTTTTTTTTTTTAGATGCATAGAAAGCAGGCCAGACACTTAATAGATATCACAGAAGCAACAGCATTAAATAATAAAGATAACACTGTGCTCAAAGTAACAGCTGTAAGAAGCAGATTTCACAGAGTCTGTAACTCCCATGTGACTCATGTTAACTGGGAGTCATCTGAAGGGGGTATGAAATCATGCCAGATAAACCCCAATTGTGGAAGAAAATGAAAAAGCAAAAAGGAAAAAAAAAAAAAAAAGCAAAAAGTAATCACATTAGATGGTCCCAAAGTAATGTGTCAGTCTCCCACTCAAAGTGAATTAAATCCATAGTGGAAAAACACAGCCCACGATATATAACCACTTAATTTTACAAGAATATAGTCATACAATAAACAGACAAGTAAGAAAACAGAAAGCTATATATTTAGAACACTTTCTATTAACTTATACTATAACCTTCCAATATGAATGCTTCAGAGTTTCATCAGGTTTACCACATTCCTGGAAACTCTCATGTATAAGTCCATAACTTTTGAACTGGCACTTTTCTCTGTATAACTATATCAAGCACATTGGATTTCATATAATTTGAAGAAAAGGCACATGCTACTACCATAAGGTAGTATACCAAAAAGAGTCTGTTGAACATTTTGGGTAGTAATATTTGCAATTGACAAAGTTTTGTGTGGTTTACATTACAGTTTGTTAACATCATTTTTTTATTGGCAACATTATTTAATTGCTATGTTTTAAATATTTGAGTACTTTAAAACAGTTGATTTTGATTGGTTTATATATGTCACATGACTCTGATTCAGCTTATATCATTTGTAAATTTGTGCTTGTTCATTATTCTGAAGAAGTCTCAGTGTAATTATCTGAAAGTAATAAACCTGTTAAACCAACTAAAGTTGACATAACTTTGCATTCATCCTGGATTGCATGCTTTTGGTTTATATTGAGAAAAATAAACTTGACAGTACTGTAGGTGACATAAATTAAAAAGCCAACTGCATCCCACAATGGGAGCTTTGCCCCCATACCTCACTATTTATATTTACTAGCTCCACGGTTACACAACAACTGGGAAGAGAAACATACCACATGGGTGAAAATGGCTTATACAACAGTAGTCTTCAGTATAGCTGATGGATATACAATCAAGCTGTGACTTAAAGATGGGATCAAGAAAACTGTATTCCAGGAATTAGCAGCTGTTGAATGCTAGAGCTCCCCTTTATAAATTTGTATTCTCAAAATCTTAAGAGAATATAATAATTACTGCTTTAAATTTATCCCATTGGTTATTGTTGTAAAACACTGGCAAATTTTCTGTCCTATAAAAGTCCTATTACTATTATCTCTCATCCATTGTGGTTTCTGGAGGCAGGCAATATAAATCTCCTTTTGTGCCATATACTTATAAAAGATAAATTGATTAAGATTTAACTCCTTAACATTATGTGATAGCATGTATGTATATATATATATATATATATATATATATATATATATATTATATATATATATATATATATATATGGGTCTACTTTGTTTAATCAAAATTACACTCACCCAAAACTAAAAAATGTGAGACAACTTTACAGAAGACTTAATATTCCACAGCAACAAAACACTGATAATTTTTACAGGGAAACAAACCACTTGGCTACCGGTATACAATAAAAAACCCCAATGCAAATTAAAACCATTTAAGTGGCGGGATTCACCCCCACACCCCCCTAACTAAATATACCAACTCGGAGATCACACTACACTAGGGCAAAAGGCAAAGTTCATCCTGATGGCCAAGCGGTTCGTTTCCCTGTAAAAATTATAGGTGATTTATTGCTTCGCAATATTAAGTATTCAGTGAATTTGTCTTATGTTTTTGAATTTTGGATAATTGTAATTTTGCTGAAACAAGGCAGACACCCTATAAATATATCTATATATATATATATATATATATATATATATATATATATATATATATAGATAGATAGCCTATTTAAGATTAAAAGTCTTTCTGCTTTTCCCGGTTAGGGGTTGCCACAGCTGATCACTGGTCTGTTTATGACTGGCAGTGGATTTTTATGGTGTCGGGTTGCCAGCCCAGCGACCCACCTTCAGAGAAGGCACAGACACACTCACGCACATACCTGCATGTCTTTTAATGTTCAGTTGATCGCAGGGAGGACATGCAGACTCCACACAGAAGGCATTCTAGCCAAGAATTGAACAGGAGAGCCTCTTGCTGTAAGACAACAATGCTAACTGCTGCTTAAAAAGAAAAAAAAATCCGTTTCAAATGTTGCATCAAATCTTTTATAGCAAATAGAATCCTCACTCACTGTGACAGGAAAAAAATGAAGGAAACCATAAATGGCCTATACTGCAAAGACTGCAGCTGTAGTCTTACAGTGGAAGACGTAGACAACACCTAAGTCCTTTTATTCATTTGTTGCAGCTTTTGGTGAAATAAATATTATTGAAATTCCTTGTAACAGTTTTAAAACTTAGATAGATAAGGACTTTTTTTTATTTTTTCTTTTATTCCATTAGTCAAATTTATCCTGTAATGTTAACAAATACCCTTTTTTTGCATCATTGTTGGGAATAAGTCAATAAAAACAGATAAAATGAAACCACTGTATTAAAATGGTATTTATTTATTTTGGTCATGGGTATTACCACCCCTTTATCTAGTGGCCTCTGAAATATTACTATTTGTCTTAGAGGCTGGGATGTTTTTCTCTAAGTGAATAATGAGTTCACTCAGGTTTTGTCTTTATCACGTGGTCTAAAAGAATACTAAAATATGATGTATCAATTCTGGCAATGATCAGTCTGATGTTGCTTCTATGGGCTATGGACCTTAAGTCCTTAACCTTTTCAAAAAGTACTCCATTCTGTTTCTCACATTATCTGTACTTATTTCTGGATTTGCATATTCAGAAAAAGTATACACATTTCTCCGGTGATTCTCTAATCATGTTCTTTCACTTCATGCAGTTATTCATTAACAGCATTTTTTTAAACTCATTTCTTACTGGGTGGAATGTGATAGAGTTTTATAAAGTGTTAATATTCTGCTATATAATATGTTATGCCATTTGTCAGTATGTCTCTGAAGAAATTGATAATCAATTTACTTGTGCCACAAGTCTTCTGAGAACCATAACTGACTATAATAAAAAAGAGATGTATCTCAGAGGAATTGATGGTTAAGATATTATTTGTCTGTGGAGAGCCAAGAAACAGACTTGGGAAAACTAACATGTTGGGGTTGTTTGCCTGGGGAATGGACACAGTACACCTGGAGCCACAATTCATGATGAAAAGGTTGCTTTAATATTGAAATGCTGATCAAAACAAGTAAAATATAAGCACTTTCATCTTCTTAATGAAAACTTCTTCAGATAAACTGTTAATGAAAACTTCTTCATATAAACCTGAATTGTGGCTCCCGGTATACTGTGTCCATACTTTTGAACTACCTTGATTTGCAGTTTGCTCTTTGTGGACTTTTGATGACTGGGGAATGGAATACATCAAATCTTTTTTTATGATCTTAATAAATTTAGTACATAATCTGAAAGACGTTTTGACAAAATTTAGTGCAAATATAGAATTAAGTGATGTTCTTTTGACTACACATACATAACTAGTTTAATATCTGATTGTTTACATTCTTACAGAGTTCAATCAGTGCTATCAAAGGATGCCAGTCACAGAAAAAAAACATAGCTAATAAAAAGCAATCTACAATAGTACAGAAAATCAGTATGTGTAATGCTATTATTCAATTCTTAGCAACTGGCCTTCTGATAACTGCCTACAAAATACTGGAAAGTAAACTCCCCCTCAAGTGAGCCATTCCATTCATGTGCAGTTCTCTTCCAGGAAACTTGAGAGCAGAAATAAGGCCCACTGTCTTATAACAAATGGCAGAGGGTCTATACAAGGAAGCATATGAAACAATATTAAAAGGCAAACAAATCTTGTTTAGAAGTTTAAAATTGTTCTTCTGCAGTTGCCTGAGGAGTGTGTTAATTTGTAAGGTTTCATTAAACTTTGTATTATCTTTTGTATCATTCAACTTTGAGATTTCAGGCACTGAGTTTTAGCTCTCTGCCTTTGTTAATTTTTAATAATTACGCAACTCCTAAATTACTCACTATATTCGTAAAACAAACAAAAAAAAAACAACTCACTATATTCATAAAACAAAATATGCAACCCCTTAATTACTGACTACATTAATAAAACTCAGTTGCCACTATATTACAGTCTTGCAAGGGATAAACCAAAATACTTGCCTTGATGTCTCTTGTGGATAGAAACAGTTATTAGTAATCACTTGATCTAACTCCAGATAAGGTCTTCAAGTAAAATGTAACAAGTAAAATAATGCTGTTCTTCCATTTGTTAAAAAAGAAACTGAATACATTTATTCTCAACAACTTGAACCTTATAATTCTTGATAAATGTCTTTATCAGCTATTTTTTCTTTTATAGTGGAACAAGAACCTTTCTGTCTAAGAAACACAGTTTACAAAAACCTTTTGAATTAGTGATAAAAAGAAAAGCTTTATGGAGAAAACAGATGCAGCCGGACTGTTTACTGATTCACAAATTCCTTTTGCAAGTTCAGTATTGCTTCAGTTTCATTGTTAAGTGTATGCATTGTAATGCAACCTCAAATAATAGCCATGGATAATAACAGTTTGTCATGTGATGCAAGTTCTTTCAGGCTTACAAACAAATGACTGGTACAGACAACAATTTCAAGGACTAGAACATATAATGATTTTCAGAATACAGTGAGTCATGACTAAGGATAATGCTTTACATTCATGTAGTGGAACACACTTTGCAAGCATAGACTATGGAATAGAAGCATTATATTAACACCTAGAAAGTTTGCCCTTTGGGTTAATGGAACTATAGATAAATCAAATGGCAATGCAATTTAGGAAACTAAATTAAAACATTAATCTAAACAACAGAGAGCAAGTTCTACATTGGGCTATCAAATCAGGTCTACTTTAGATTGTCGAAAACTTAAAATCTCGAGCACTCACATGAGCGAAAATGCAGATATTCGATATTCATTTTTTTGGATTGCAGTACAGTGGAGATCAGGATATTTGTCCTTTCCTCACTGTAGTGTAATCTCGGAGTTGGAATATATATTTAGCGGGGGGTGTGGGGGGGGGGCGCAGCCCTCCACAATAGCGATTTCGAGTACCTGCATATTCGCTCATGTGAGCGTTCAAGATTTTAAGTTTTCGGCTATATAATACAGACTCTTCAAATCTACATTATGGTGTAGAATTTCAGGGAGCAAGACACTCACACACTGTCAATGACTTTATATTTCATCTGTTTGGCATGGAAAAGTCACAGACTCATACTTCACTTGCCAAAGTACGATCTGCTGTGTTGAATGAAGCAAAGGTGCAGATAGAAAGTATTCCTTTTTCCTTCTTGAAGCCCTTGTGTACCAGTCATCAAAGGTGTTTCTTGAGATAAATTAACATTTTAATCATAGTATAAGGGGCTTGTACACAGGATGGCAGCAAGAAAACTAAGATTATGATTCACAAGCAAAGTTACTTCTGAATTATGCTACCTTAATTAACAACCATGCAAAGCTCATTATCAGAGAGGTATGACAATTACTTCTCTGCTAATGTACGCATTGATCATTGAGTTTACATGGAGTAATAGGCAGAAGCATAAGATGCATGTGTTATTCACATCCAGTCCTTATAAACTGCATAATGGAAATGGCTTGGAGTTCTTATTTAGAGATAAGATAATGAGTAGTTTAAATAACAGGAATTCCTTTGAAATATAAATTGTAATTACTACGTGTGACATAATAGCTGTCACTCATCTCTCTCTCTCTGACACATAAACTTTTTTATGCCTTAAGGCACCTTTATGTGGCATCAGAGTTTCCGATACACACCTATACACTAACCAGTTGCAAATCAGATCATTTTCCTAAATCGCTCTTTTGTAGAAAGTTGTGTCATATACAAATTGTCATATTGCAGAATCACATTCAGTTTCTTTAAGGAGGTCTGCCAGGTAAAAAATGGGAGTGAATTATATTAAACTTTTCATGGAAATGAGTGAGGAGTTTATAACTTCTTTTTGAAACGATTGGGGTATAACAAAGCTGAGAAAATGGAAGCAGAGTTTTGTCATATTTATCATTCAAATAGGACTTGACAACAAGGCAGAGGGTGATCTTTCATACCATATGGAATATCGTAATGGGAAGATGGGGCTTACGTATAATTTATAGCAAGACTGAGGACATGACTTAGAGGATGTATTGGCTGCTTTTTTAACAGTGACATGACTGGACTTTCGTTGCATCCTGGCTATCTGCTCAGCAGAAAATATAGTGTAGGTATCTAATATCCCACCATGACAACAACATCAATTTAATCTTTTTAAAGTTGAGAGGCCTAGCTGTTGTAGGATCCAGGTTATATGCCACTGTGTGGAATGCAAAGAAAGATTTGTCTTAAATCCTATGGTGTGTTCTTTAATCAGTTACTTGCACCAGTGCACAGGGATATTAAATTCTTGCATGTTCCTTAGAAACAGCACAGGAAGGGGCCTGGCAACATTTCAGGCAGATAAATTTTACCAGCTTTTACATTTTTCCTGAAGCAGAAGGACACTGACCATAAAACTAAGGTATGTGTACAAGGATGTTATTGTGTTTCTGGTCTTAAACAGTGGTCTAGGTGCATTCTTATTTTGCAAAATGGAATACTGTCACGAAGCTGTTACTTAATTGCTGCAAATTTAGAGATCAAAGTATTGTATCAGATTTGAGGAGGTTCTTCAATTCTTAAATTTCTGGCTGTTGTGTTGATACATTTGCAAAATATGTTAACAATTATTTGGGGAGTTTTCCTAAATATATGACAGTGTGTAGCAACTTTTTTAAATTGCATAAAGGGGTTTTCCTTTACTTGCTACTACAGTTTCAATGCTTCAGAATCCCATAGACACCAAATGTTTTATGAAGTACTTCCATCTCAAAGGAAATGGAACTTACAATATTTTTGCCATGATGAATGCATATTCCAAAGATGTAAGCCTGAACCATCCAGTAATACCAAAGCAGTACATTGACATTATAGCCAGCATAAACTCTATGTGCAAGACTTACTTAAATTAAGATATAACATTTAGAAAATAATTGAGACCAAAAAAGGGATTATGGGATAACAGGAACTAAGAACAAACAGAAAATATACTTGCAATGTATGATTCCCAACTGAATGTGTAGCTTTGTACATGCATATGTGTTTGTATATAAAATTGAGCAAATACCAGTAACAAGGATTTGTAAAATATGATATTAAAATATTGTGCTCAAGAATACCTCGCATAATTAAAAAAAGGGGCTAGCACAGTTTTGTATCCAAAATAATGGGAAGCATGTTTTGTAGTAGTTTGGTTTAGAAGGCTGCAAGAAGAAGTAGTTAATATATTTTAGCATAACAGCAGAATATTGTGAAATGCCCGTGTACATTGGATTTCGTTGGATTACTAGAGCATTTTCCTCATTCTTTTGCAGTGATTCTATGTCATGAATACATAATAAACTTGTGTAGGTGTTTCTGCTAAGGTGATTTTATGTGGGGATTGCAACACCTTTTTTTTGGGACTATAAAAATAATGATAGGGTGCCTATGAAAAATGACAACTGAAGCATTCATGGTGTGACATGAAAAAAAATTGATGTGTTTTAGCTGGTATCTCTATACACTGAATATTGCCTTAGGTAAGAGCGAATATTTACTTAGATAAACACAGGGTTGTATGTTTGGTAATATCAATAGCTTTTGTTCAGATTTCCAGAACAGCCACTTTAGGACTCCCTTCTCATGAATTGCTCAGCATCATTATGCAATTCTGTCTCAGTAGGTGGTTTTGTGGTTTTGTAGACAATGTGTGCAGTCATCTTTGGGTAAGTGTGCAAATCATGGTAAACTACTCCTGAAAAGTGTCAGATGTCTCACTGATGAGGTCATTACAAGACATGACAATGATATGAGTTTCAAGGCAGCATGTTAAAATTATCAGCATTATAAATGAACATTGCCTGAATTAGCCACACATTTAAAACCTAACACAACAAAATCTTTTTCTTAGGACCCTGTTTTATACATTTTAGCACTGTCTTTGTGGAATTCTGTTCCAAATTGTGATTTAACAATGTCTGTGTGTGAAATCAGTTTCCAAGGCAGAAATGTGCAATGACTATTTCATACATCATAAGAATGGAGCTCATGAATATCACACTGGAAAGGTTGGCTCAAAATGCTTTAAAAAACACATATTGTTTACATTTAATGAAACAGTTACAGAGATTTATAAAACCAGGAGCTCCCACTGAAATGGACTGTAACATATCCTCACTTTGTAGTTGGCTTTGTAAGATGAAAGATGTATCTGTATTTTGTTTTTCACTTTTTGGTTCTCCAAAGCTGGCTGTCAGCTGTTCCCAACACCTCTCTTCATTAATCAGGTCTATAGACTCACCTTAGCCTCCCTCTAGGCTAATCCTGACCCATATTTGGGTCCAATGGCAAGATCAAGGAACCTGGGACAGCATCACACTGCTGCTGGGAAGTGTGTCACCCTATTACCCCACCCATAGTCAGCTTTAGGCACCAGCAAACCCTGCGGTCACTGGGGGCCCCCTGTTCCCTGGGAGCCCCCAACCACAGCAAGTTATTTTATCAAGATATTTTGTAACATGTCTGTCAAACCAACAAAGGCTAGTATAGCATTCCTGTATTCTTACTATACCACACGGATAATAACTCTTACTTATATCTCCTTTAAATTTCAAAGATATTTCTGGTTGTAGTAACTGTGTTTTGTCAAGTAACAGGCATCAGAATTCCATTACATATTTTACCATTTACATAGTGTCCCTGGCTTAGTTAAATCCTGTTGTTGGACATTTTCTCCACTAAAACTATCTACATAGCCAGTTTTAGGTCCCTGCTATACCTGTGGCTGCAGGGGGCCCCCTTAATCATCCTTGACTGTATGGGGGCCCCACAAAAGCTACTGCTGGTTGGGAAAAACGAAGAAGAAAAAATGTAATTTACTAATTACGTTCTTTAACCTGAACAGAGCTGTGCTATAACCCTGTTAGGATGAAGCTGATAATTAACACGAGCAAGGTAAGCACTAGACAGGTCAGCAGCTCAGAGTGACTGATGTCAGTACAAACCCTGGATTTTAAGAAGAGCTGATACTTCTGATCATCAGGGATGGTTTTCTCTTTCAAGGAGTTTTATAAATAGAAACAGAACACCAGATATAACTCTCAATTCATTTGCTTAAGAATTCAGTGCAATCCCAAAAATAATAGAATAAAGGCTCAGAATCAGGACTACATTTTAAATATTACTCTAATTTGCTTAAAAAGTTAATAGAATATCACCTTTTGCATCAACACATATTTTTGGACAATAAGTATAAAACTCAGATGTTTGGATTGCTTGACTGTTTGTAATCCTGAATGATTTACCAGCAAATCAAACTTTTTACGAAGGAGAAAGCAAAAGTATGAACAAAATCAGGGAAGGTGTGTGAAATCAGGGACAGTGAGAGGTATGCATTACTGCCCACTGAGGTAAATAAGTGACTTACCCCTGCTGCTGTTGGTTTGGACATGTGCTGAGGAGGGATGCTGAGTATATTGGGAAAAAGATGCTAAGGATGAAGCCACCAGGTAACAGGAAAAAGAGGAAGGCCTAAGATAAGGTTTATGGATGTGGTGAGAGAGGACATGCAGGTGGTTGGTGTGACAGAGCAATATGCAGAGAACAGGAAGAAATGGAAACAGATGATCCACTGTGGCGACCCCTAACGGGAACAGCCAAAAGAAGATGATGATGACCCCTGCTGCTGTTTGACGATTACTAAACAGCTGTCACTGATATGGTGTGGCAGTACCAGTGTTGCACAATATATTGCTATTTTCTGAAATAAAAATAAAACTAGGACTGCTATGGCTTATGCTTCTTTGTGTGTGTGTGTGTGTGTGTGTGTGTGTGTGTGTGTGTGTGTGTGTGTGTGTGTGTGTGTGTGTGTGTGTGTATGTGTAAAATATCACTAATTTTTGTCTGTGCGTGCACTCAATCATGCCAGGGCACAGACATTATTCTTCTGGGTATCAGTAAAAAATGTACCTAACAATTCAAAAGTAAGACATAAAATATATCCCAGAACATTCGGTCGCTTAGATCTTCCTGGAGTCTGGTGGCCCCCCACACACCAGACTGTATAAATGGATAGTGGGAACTACCTTAATCATCCTTGACTCTGTGGAGACCCCCACAAAAGCTATAGTTAATTGAAAAAAAATGAGGACAAAAAATGTATCAGTTTTCTGATTGAGCTGTTTAACTTGAACAATGCTGAGATATGACCCTTTTAGGATAAAGCTGATTTCAGCCACACTAATTCTAAAACCAGCCCTGCTCTTATATGTGTGTACAGAAAGCTCCTGTAGGTTATGGGGGGTGGAGATTGCGTGGTTATCACAACTTTAATTTTCATCACAATCAAACCTCAGAGGCTTGCCCATGAAGTCACTGTAGCTTGTATTTGAACTGAAGACAGTATGGTCATTGTTTATTTACTTTTCTCACAGACCTCAGAGGTGTAAAAAGAAGATTACTATAGCTTGTGTAGGGGTGGTGTACTGTCTAGGAGCAACAAATTAGAATATATTACTGAAATCATTGTCACAATCACACATCAGGCACATATAGATGGGGTTGACTTTGAGGGTTAGGGATAAGGAAGCATGCAATGCATATGTACGTCAGCAGTCACTTGAAATATACAGCTAAGGCAATTTAAACCTCTGCTTTCATCCTAGTCTAACACCAGAGGAATGCATAGGCAGTGACTGTCTTTTGTGGGGGGTTAGGGAAGGAGGCAGTATTCCCAAATAAGACCTATGTATTCCCTCAACTGGCTTGTTAGTTTATTATGAGCTACTATTTTGTCAGCTTTGAACATTAAGACTTGGACACAACTTAAGCCTTCCTTGAAAGAAAAATATAAGACTGAAATTCTTTTCTTTTTCATGATTTTTGTTTAGGCCACCATTGGAGTAAAATGCTGAGAAAATGCTCTAAAATGCATCCCAGGTCACATATATAACCCCTATGGCTTTGGGGGCACCAGCTTAATTGAGTTATTCCTAAATGGTTATTACTGTGCTGTCTTGGTCAGGAAAGGTGTGCTGAAAGGATGCAAGGAAAAGTAAAGCTGAACAGCAACAGTGAATTTCTTTCCTTAATAATAATTTCTGTTCAAGCCATTATTTGATGAAAAGGTTGTGTAAAAAGAAAAAAAAACTTTAAAATGCAATTCAGAGCATATAGAAAGGTGTGACTTCTTGAAAAAGCAGAGAGTAAGGCAAAATGTGAGAAAAGGAAGGAAAAAGTAACATGCATGGTTTGGGGACCCCAAAGGAAGGGGGGTCAGAGGAGAGGACTGGAGGGTGTGCAGGGGGTGTTGAAACAGTAGGCCTAGTCATCACTTCATTTAAGTACATACCTGTTCATAGAGTTGTTCTAATGTATCATTGTTGCATCTAAATGCCAATAACTGCAAGTGTCCCTCTGTTAGGCAGGTCAACAAAGTGTGGTATACGGGCCTGTTGTAATGTAAGAGCTGTTAGCTACAGGTCTGTCTGTGTGTACTACTCCTAAATGTTTGCAGCACAAACTAAAAAGTTTCTTAGGTGGTGTGGCATTGACAGGATGATACTTATACTGGAAGTGCTGAGGGGGCCCTTAACTTGACATTTGCTGGGGGCCCCCAAAATGCTAACAACGGCCCTGACCCCACCCCTTGTACTCTCTCATCCATCCTTTGGAGTTGGCATGCAATGGGTTCTGTAGCATTTTGGCCATGCCTCCAAGTACACCTCAGCCATGAGCCCTGCCTCTCTACAATACAACATCCACCCAGTGGTCCTCGGCTTCTACTATGGATCTAATGTGATGCTATGTCTGAGAGCATGTCCATGCTCCTTGCCTGTGCTGTCAAGTACCCAAACCATTAATCAAACTCTAATCATCTGAGCCATAGTCAGGGCTTTATCTCTACACCAATGCCACAGGCTAAGATGTGCCTCAAGTTGAGGGAAATAAGAAAGGCATTCAACTCCATATATAGTTTCAGTTGCACTTAGTGTATGAGTCTGACAGTTCAGCATTGAAAATTAAGGCTATGAGCAGCTAGCTAGTTTCTTTCTCTCTGTAGCCCCAAGTTTGATGTCTTCAGTTCCTTACTGTGTAATTCTAAGCATGTCTTGTACCAAGAGAGTGCTTTTAGGTCATCTTTGAAAAGAAGTTCTACTGCTTGATTTTACCTAGCTAACAAGCAGATGCAATAAAAAATATATTGAATGATGTGTCTGCTGCAGGCAGGTGGGTAAGTATATGAGAGACTAAACATACCTTAGTAATTGCATAGAGAAAAAAATAAAACAAAAATGCATTATATATTTTTTTAGTTTTGTTTATCATGTATTAGGCACCTACCAGATTTATGATGCAACAGAGCTGTCAAAGAATCATTGGAGTCATTCAGTGCTGTTCAGTGGGTGGGTCTATGTGATGGTGGGACGTCACAGTGATTGAATGCTAATTTTTATTGTCATAGCTTTCACTGAATCAAGGACAAATCTCAACAGAATCAGGGACAAATCCACAAATAATCAGAGACAATTGGACACATTTAAAATAGTATTACTATTAACTTGAATTCGTTGAAGGTTGGGCGTCGAGCTGGCACCTCGGCACCGTAAAAATCTACTGCCAATCATTAGCGGACCAGAGTTCCACTATGGCGACCCCTAACCTGGAAAAGCCAAAAGAAAAACAACAACTATTAACTTGAAATACTGACAGAATAACAGAATGTGAATTAATATACATTTTCTGAATTAAAAATGTCTACAACAGTAATTACTGTCATTATTTGGTAAGTATAATTCACCACCTTTTCTCCAAATGTCACCAGCTTTTGGAGGGATTAAGACAGACAGAGCTAACATTTGGGCCAAAATCAGGGACATCCTTGAAAATCAGGGACAGTTGAGAGGCTTGATCTTTGTAAACACTGTTGTTATTTTTACAGAAGAATGGTATCTTAATTTCAAGAGAGATGTACTATTTGACCGGACACCTCCCATTATCCAGATGTGGATGAGCTTGTACTGAGGAATTAGAACTCCTCGATGTTATATAATGTGGGTGCTGTTTTGGGTTGGGGTGGCCTACATACAGAGTAGATTGGGGAGGGTTTTTTTTCATCTTTTTCATTTGTTTTACCACATTTCTGGTTACTGCAGTGTTCCATTGTTTTTTTTAATTTTTAGAAATGAAATATTAAAAGACTATACTTGCCAGTTTATGAATGTAGATTAGCTGAAAGGAGACTGAAACTTCACTGTTATTTCATGTAAGTCTGGGTAAGAATATGATGCTTGCAGTGGATTGACAACAGGGTATTCTGAAATAAGACTTAGACACACCTTAAACAACAGTAACAGCCAATGGGAGATGCTTCTGATAGAATGTCCCTCTTTTGCATATTGTTGGGCAGCATTTCATTTTCTGTTTTTCCATGCTCACCAGAGTACTCTTTTGCTCATCCCCCAGCCATTACAAGACCTGTAGCTTTGCAGTTCATTTTATCGAGCAACTACTTGTTAACCCTTGCGCACTCTGTAATGGCCGACAGTTGTTGGCATTTGTACCCTTAACAGGCATTCTGTCATATCATTACAATATCATCTCTTTATGGTGGCATATCATAAGTTCATAGGTTCATAGGTAAGTACTAGGCAATGGATCTGCAGACTATTTCAAGCCTGGTCAAAAAACCCTATTCAAAATTTCCCTCTAGCCTCAAGTAGGAGGTTAAGAAAAAATAGACCAGGAGAAATTTTAAGGCTGCCCATCCAATTATGTAGGTTTAGCTTGAAGGTCAAAACATCAAAAAAGGAATGAGAACAGTATGACTACCTTGAATAAAACTTTAATTACCTGAGCACTTTCATCCTAAAATAACAAAGGGCTTCATCAGAGTAAAAACACCCATAGCAAATCATGCTTAAACACTAAATACATTAAGTGCATAGCCAATAATCATTGTCCCTGACCCAAATTAATTCAAACACATAAGTCTCTTAAAGGTAAATGAACAATAGATAATCTAGTTGTTGTTGTTGTGTCTTTCGGCTTTTCCCGGTTAGGGGTCGCCACAGCTGAACTCCGGTCCACTAATGACTGGCAGTAGATTTTTACGTGCTGGCTTGCCGGGCCTAACACACAACCTTCAATGAAGGAACGCCCATTCACGCATGTCGCCACACAGAAGATGCTCTAACGGAGAATCGAATGGGCAACGTCTAACTGTGCATACATACAATAAAGCAAGTATATAAAACACATAAATGCATATAAAAATACATATGAAAAACACCTAAAAACAAATGAATATTGTGCTATATAAACAAAATGTGCAAAACTACACATTATGTGCCCTTAACCTGAGTACACTGGACACAGAAACATGGTCATTTAAGCCAAAACCCTTACAAGCATTAAGCCTCAATTGCTAAATTAACTCCTTGTATTCTAACACTGAGTCAACATCACTCCACTTCACTGACAACTCTGTCCTGTCAACAATAAAAAACAAAAACCTTCTAAAGGTCTCACAAACAACAGAATGCTGAAACAATGCCCCCCAAAACCCTGATGTTGTAGTTTTTATTTATATAGTTATTATTTATATAGTGTAGGAATTTATTCTATTTATATAGTGTTTATTTTGCCAATCTGTACGTGTTTTTAGGTTATGCAGGTAAGTGATTTAGACATTATGTGTACGTTCTGTATGATGATCGTGATACAGTGGGGTTAGGAAATTAACTTTTTTCCACTGTAGTGTGATCTTGGAGTTGGTATATTTAATTTATGGGTGGGAGTGGGGGGCAGATCCCCCCACATGGGGGCTGCAGGGGGGCTTGGTCCCCTTTACAAATGTAGTAGAAAATGTGTTTGTTTGTTTGGTGTTATTGTAGGTGGAGGAGATGTTGTTTACATGTACTTTGTAGTTTTCAATGTTGTGATGCAAAATTACAGTGTTCTGCGTTTTTGATGTTGTTTTTGGTCGCAATAACTTGAAAAAGGGTGAAATTGCCATAAAGGGCATCATTGCTGGCACAACTTATTGGCAGTGATTTCTTGCTGAGGAATTCCTCTTGTCAATGTGTTGAACCATGGGCAATTGAAGCTCGAGAGTTCAATCTTTGTAGTAGAGTAATAGTGTAAATACAACTAGTCCATTACCATCAGTTTGTCTGTGTGGATTCTGTATGCATGAGAAAGAGAAGAGGCTTCAAAACACGTTGGCAAGTTCTCAGCTGCTTTTAAAGCTCAGTAGTAGAGCAGCCAGATCAGTTATCTAGAGGTTCTGTGTTTGAGTCTTAGTTGAAGCAGACGTTTAGTTCTGTATGCACTTCACAGCGAGCCCGAAAAATGGGTCTGGGAGTCAGCCCATGTATCTTGTGAAATACAAATGCTTAACCTATAGTTAAAATAAATAAATAAACAAACAAAAAAAAAAGTTGTTCATCTTTCCCCGTCTTCATTGGTTTATCTATGTGTTTCAAATATGATGTGGAAAGGATGATGCTTCCAGTGCCTTGGCCATTTCTTGACTGCTTCAATAGTTTAATGGAAGATTAACAAGAACTATAGCTAGCAATGACTAGGTTGTAGTCCTTTTGTTAAACATGCACATCTTCATTGCAGTGCTCCGGGATTTTGAAGATGGACTTTACTTCCTAAACCTTCTGACACAGGAATTTGCCTGAAATCCAATTAGAAGATAAGTTGATTTGTTTTTCTCTTCCTTTAATAAGGAAAGTTTATGAATTTTTGATCACTAGTATAACTTTTCTTATAGATTTCAAAGTAATGTTGTGATTTGTTATATCACGGTTTGTTGGATTGTGCAAGCTGATGGTGCACTGCCAGAGTTTCTTCCCTTTTTTCCACTGTAGCACAATCATGGAGTAGTATATATAACTTTGAGGGAAGTGGAAAGTTTGAGCTTGTTTTGCTGGGGTTTAGAGTTACGTTTAAATATTATGTATTAAGGCATCAAAGGCCTAGACTTATATATATTAAAAACAAGATAAAGGAATGTAATAAAAAAACTTATTTGAAATAGAATATGGGATATTTTATCATCATGCTTCCCACATCATCAAGTAAGCGTCCCTAGGACAGGTTTCAACTTAAATACAATTCCTTGCTATATAAGATCAATTGCTGTTCTCCATAGGGGATCATGGCTCTCAGTTTCTGTTTGTGTGCTGATTATAATACAGACTTTTTGAGCTTTTCTCACTTATGCAAAGTTGCATTACAATGAAGCTAGTTTCAGAACTTGCCCTCTGCAAAAAAAAAAAAAAAAAAAAAAAGCTTTTATTGTTTCTTTTGCCTGACTGAAACTTCAAACAGTATGCTTCATCTGGTTGGATCTCTGACTCGTTTATTCTCAAAGAAATATAGTGTAACTATCACCAGCTGTTTAACAATGTTCTACTGGCATCACCAGTAGCCTGACAAAATTCAAAATAAGCCCAGCTCTAAACAGATAAAGATCTGATGGGATAAGCTAGTGACCAGAACACTGGAGGAGTCCACAGTCAGTACATGCTCACCCATCCTTTGGGGAAGAGAGGCTGTCAGAGCTGTTGCAATGCTGGCACCTACTGGTGAGAGAGGGGTATGACATGTATCCTGAGAGTATGGGACATTTACTTGACTGCCAACATGCGAACTTCATGAAGCATAATGGGAATATGCATTTTTATGGGGAACTGTATCCACAGGGCTTTTTATACTCCTGTTAGAATTACTAAAACAATGAATTCTAATGGAGTAATTTGTTGGAGCTGAGCAGTGAGGATGAGAGCAGACTGAAGATATGTAAATTGTCAAAAAAGTACGGATTGTCAAGCATTATGGACAGGCATTTTTGTAATAAGTAAGGAATTAGTATTATTTAATGCACCATTCCATGCTTTTGTTAAACTTGAACAATATTATCTTCTATGGTCTATATATATATCAGAAACTGGAAAAGTAAGATCACTCACAATTTGCAGACTTTCTACATTTGTCACAATCTGTTCTTAATGAATTAGCAACTCTAAAAACAAATACAATATTATCTTCTAAATCTGTCAAGCTTAACAACTGGTTAAAAGTTTAGGACTTATTGGAAGCAGTCCTGATTTTTTCATGTTGGCCTTTTTGACAAAGTGTATAATTTCATTTTACATCTTAAACAAATGGAGCTAACTACAATAATCTTAATAATAACCATGCTACGTAAATACTGTATATAATTATAAAGTGATTTTATTTAAATGGTATTTATGGACATTACAATGTACTATATATAATTATTCTCAACCAAAAAATAATATTTTACAAAAGGAAGTACACATGCACATAGAGGAAAGTGCAAGAGGCCCCAATGTTTGTAAAAATGCAGACATTGGAGAAGGGGTAAAGGCCAGAAAATGGAGGAAAAAAACATCATGGATGCTTAGATGACAGTGCATTGTAACCAGTTCTAGGTCTGGTGATGGAGGATGAATGGGCACGATTGCTGTGCTGTCTTAGTCATTTGGTCCAAAGACTGTTTTTAGCCATGAATCAAGCTAAGATGTAGTAAAAACTTTTAAAAATAGCATTAAGAAACAGATTACCTTTTGAATTTACATTCAGGTTATGTCATAACCAACCGTTACAGTTCAATAACTTCTGTAGTTGTGCTTTTATATGAATATTATTTACACAAATCATTGTAATTTGTACAAGGATACTTGTGCTAAAACAATTCAATAATTACTGGGTTATACTGTTACACAAATGTTATTTTCACAAATCACTATATTATATAAAAAGTAGTAGCACTATTTATTTACATATTTGTACTGGTTGCATAGATGCCTCTTTGTATCATTATAGTTGCCCATTGCTAAGAATAGTGTGAATTTTCTAGGCTAGCTTAGGTGCCAATTACGTGGGTCTAAATGATCAATAGATGCAAATGACAAAAAAGAAAAAAACAGTAAGCCCTATACTATATAAACTACAATAACCCAAATCACAGCACAATAAACAATGAAAAACTACACAGAATATATATATATATATATATATATATATATATATATATATATATATATATAAATATATATATATAGATATGTGTGTGTGTGTGTGTGTGTGTGTGTATGTGTGTGTGTATTTAAAAACTAAAAAGCCATATTGAAAGAATTGCACTGCATAAAATAAAATTTATGAAAAAAACAAGATGTTTATGAATGGAAACCCAACCCTACCTGCCCTCCTATTAAAGAAGGTATAAAAGCAAACTTATAAAAATAGTGCAGCCCTATAGGAAAGAACTGCCTACCATGATTCAGCTATAGCTACATGAGGGAAAAATTGGAACAAAAAAAAACTTTTAGTATAACAACATATATAAAACATTAAAAGTACAGATCCTACCCATCATTATACAATAATGATAACTAAACCCAGAGTCAAAAGTATTACAATAAAAATAAAATATAAAGTTAGACATACCTATTGAAATAGAGTGTGACCACCATCACAACCTGCAAAGCTGTCAACCATAAATTTCACATTTAGTACCCTCCAATGTTAACTGATACACAGCCTCCTGGCACCAAAACTTTTCTGACAACTCTTTTATCATGTGTTCTTTTAAGACCAAAATGTATAATTCTACCCAGAAACTGACCCTTCATCCAACCTAATTTCTAAACCCTCTCAGCTCCAAAAGCAGGAAAACATACAAAATAAATTATATTTAAAAATAAAACAACATCCTAATTAATAAAAACTAAAGGTGAGTACTATCCTTCTCCAGTGATGTCCCAGCCAGTAATGAAACATCCCCCAAAAGAAAAACATACCTTTCCTCACCGTACTCTCAAACATTCAAAAATAAACTGAATAAATCCACACAGAAATCTTTCAAAGCATATCTTCAGATATCCTAACCCTACAGGAACTCTGAATCTTTGCACTAAAGCCAAGTCACAAAATGAATTTGTTACTACAAATATTACAATTCCTCAAAAGGAATGTTTTAAATCCCCAACCCATTAAAATGAATGGAAATCCTAAACCTATACAACAATGTTGAAAAAATGGATACGTGTCATATAATGTTTTCCCTTCATCCTAGAATGCAAGGTCCCAAATATTCAGATATCTAGAGGACAGCAATGTTCTTATCCCAGCTCCCCAAATCAACAATGCCTAGGTTGTTTTTTTATTTATGTTTACATTTCTATGCTATGCTGGTTACACTTGAAAGTCAGAGCTATGTGAGTCACTTTATGCCCTTGAACCTTTGCGAGGTGCCCCTCTTCTCTTTCCTTTCCTCACAGTTGCATGGAAATGAAGTAATATAGATAGACAGATAGATAGATAGATAGATAGATAGATAGATAGATAGATAGATAGATAGACAGATAGATAAATAGATAGATAGATAGATAGATAGATAGATAGATAGATAGATAGATACAAGGGAATAGGGGTGAAGCCCACACCCATAAATGTGAGGTTGAAGGGGGATCCCCCTGCAACAAATACTTTGAACACTCTGTAATTAATGTCTCTAGAACTTTTGTCACTTTCGAGGTTTAATACATGTGACTCATCTACTTTGCTCTAGGGAGATTATACTTCACGAACTCATGATAAATTTAATATATATAAAAATAGATGTACATGCAGACACACACACACACACACACATATGTTTATATAGGAGTGTGTGTGCGTCTGTGAGAGAGAGGGTAACGCAAATATATTTTTCATTTATATTTATTTAATTCATTATCAGTGTGGTAAATTCATTTTTTTTACTACAGATTCGAGGCAAAAACTGAAATTTTTTGTGTTAGGAGTCTACACAGAATTAGTTGTGAACTTGAAAAAGCCTAGATTTGATACTAGATTTGATCTGAGGGCTGTTACTGTGTATTTTCTCATCGCTCCTAACATTTGCTTATCATATTTAGAATAACATATAAGGTTGAAATACCTAGTTAGTTGCTAAAAAGATGTATGAAAGATACACACACACACACACACACACACACACACACACACACACACACACACACACACACACACACACACACACACACACACACACACACACACACACACACACACACACACACACATTGTTCAATTCAGTTGTTTAGTTGTTTATTAATTCATGCATAAAGGCCAAAGGCCATTCAAAACACAGACTCTTCAGTGAATGTATATATCCTGGGTTCCAACCAGGTATCAAGTTGTTTTTGAATATCTGCAAAGAAGAAGACTGTTGAATATGTAAAGAAACCCCCAAAGTTGAACCACTGACTGCATTAAATAGTTTGCTTAAGACTGTCCTTAGCTCCTCAATTCTGTAAGTGAAATATACACCTCTGCTTAATATGCTTGTATTCAGCAATTCAATATTTAGTAGTGATTTATATTCTTCACAACACAGCCCACTGTAGGCTAAACAAAGTTTACCCCTAAGATATCTGTAAATAATTAAAAAGAGGCCTAGACTTTCAGTCTAGATGGATATGATTTATCTCTACAAGTAATGATATACCTTGAAAGTTTTCATTAAATACCTTATAAACCAGGAGATCACCTTTCCTATAGGAGCAAAACAATACATTGTACTTAATGATGGGTTGAGCAGATGTTGTGAACAACCTCAAAAGACAGTCATTATTTCTTGTTGTAAATTTCTTAATAATTAAGCCAATAACTTTTAATGTCTTAGCTTTAACTTTTAAGACATTAGTTCTATACTTAAAATCAGTATATATAATAATACCTAAATACTTATATTCTGTTGACCTCTGTAACTCATAAAGACCTAAATTTATTTGATATTCAACCTTTGTTTCCCAAAATACAAAGTAACACATTTATCCTTATTAACTTTTAGTCCAGTGAAGTCTAACGATTCAGCCACCAAATACATGGAAGTGTTGAAATGGTCAATAGCAACTCTCAATGTAGTAATACAAGCTAGTTTAATATCATCCTCATACTGGGCCATCTAAACATTAGATACCTTAGGAATAAATGAAAATAGCAGGTCGAACAGTACCGGACCTAAAATTGAGCCCTGGGGGACCACTTTGTTCATTTCAAGTCAGCTAGATGTGACATTTCCTATCCTTACTCTCTGCAATCTACCACAAAGCCAGTTATCCACCAAATGAACAATGGATGGATTACTTTTGTGTTTGAGCATAGCATCAATGATAGCAGAATAAGGGATACTGTCAAAAGCCTTAGACAATTCCAAACAGACAAACAGAAATAAAAATATAAAATAAAAATCAAAACAACCATGACATATGTTTAATATTAGATGGATGAAATCCATTTTCATTCAGTAAGAGCTTTTGTCGTATACAAACTCTTCATCATATAAAATGGATATAATACACATTTATTCCATACGTGATTTCATCTTATACAAAGACTTTGTCAGACTAAAAGAACATCACACTCAAACCTCATTAAATAACTTGAAGTCACATAACCCAAAACACTCAGCATAGTAAATTAATGACACTGCTTTTTCTTTTTTGAAAAAACTTTGAAATTTTCTTTGTCATTCAACCCTGGAGGGTTGAAAGCATCTAACCTCAACTGCTACCAATAATCTCTCCAGTCTAACTCATTGTCAGCATCAAGCCATAGACAAAAATCTTTAACTTCTTCAATGACTAAAACCCTAAAAGAAGAATTATATCCACATTCTTAGTGATGCTTGCAAAGAGTATTCCTACTATCGCCTTATTTCTATAGCATGCAAATATTCATAAATTCTGCAGTATAATTCCCCCCATAATTTTGCTTACATAATATGATGGGCACAATGTACAAATTGCTAAATAAACAACAAATTTTGATTTACAACTAAAATATACAGGAACTTTAATACTTGTGCTTTTTTATAATAATATCAGGTTTATCTGTCATTAAATACTGCCAATAATTGCAATCTAAGCATTTAAACATTCCACTTTTATTTGCCTTTTTATTTCTATTTTTATTTAAACAATTTAATTTCTGTTGTAATGTGTCTTTAAAATTTCTTCCCCTTTTACTAACAAAAACTGGCTCCTTTCCAAATCTTTTTTTAATTTCTGGAAGCTGCTCAATATTTTCCAATTTTCTCTAATAATATTTTTATATATTTCTTATCTAAAGAGCTTTGTACTAGCATCCCAGTCATAAAGTCACATCTTTCTTTCTTCTCCTTCATACTTGATGTAAAGTCCACTGCCCTATTGATCTTCATTTTATTGAAGTTTTGTGTCACTGTCTTCTCTGGATATCCTCTTGGTAAAAACTTTCCGTATAATATCTTTCCTTCTCTGATGAATTCACTTTCATCATCAGTTAATCTAACTTATGTCAGTTGCCCTTTAACAATATTAATTTTAATTTTCTTGGAATGCATGCTATCATAACTTAAGTAAACATTGTTTTGCACTTCTTTCTTGTAAATATTAATCTGTAGCTTATTATTAAATATGTAAACTTCCAAATCTAAAAAATAAATAGAATTAAAATCTAACCTGATGTGAGCTTCAAGTAATAACTAATACTATTTATATATATATTAAATAAACATCTCCTATTTTGATGTTTCACCTCTCCAAATCAAAAAATATCATCTGTAAAGAATTTGTAAAAAATAACATTATTAAAGAAGTTTTGAGCAAATTAACTAATTCTTAACAAAGTTCATCTCCACTTCTTTAGGTATAATGGTATACAATGACTAATTGTCCCTATTCACCAGATAGTCAGATTCAGTCAGAACTATCTCATCTAGTACTTGAACAAAATCAAAGGTATCCCTGATATAAGATGGACTGTCATTCCACTATTTTTTGTAGATGTCTATCAATAAAAATAGCCATAGACTCAGTCTTATTGCCAGTTGCCACCACTCACTGGTATAGGTTTCAACAGGGGTGTATCAAAGTTATTATGAATTTTAGGGAGACCAAAAATTCAACTTATTCTAGGATTTTTTATAGTTAAAACTCTTGCAATGTTACTATTTGTCAAACCACCACATAACTAACCTTTGACAAAACAATCTCTATATCTGTAAACCTTACTTATACTAATCAGCTGGACTGTCTTATAAATTTTTTTCATATAACATAGCCTCCATTTTCTCTTCATACAGTTCACTATCCGGAACAACCAATACATTACCTTTGTCTGCCTTCATAATTAAAATATCAGGCTTGTTGGAAAGTTTTGCCATTGCTTCTCTCTCCATCTTAGGTAAATTGTAAAATCTATACTTAGAACTACCATTCAACAAATTCCTTATTTCCCTTTCAGTTGTCATTAGAAATGCCTCCAGTTCTGGTCTTAATTGTGGATTAAGCATACTGGGTTTAACAAAACTTGTTCTGGTGTAAGCATATATATCAAATAAACACTTGAAGGTCAACTTTCTTACATAATCTCTGAGATTGTTAAAGACATCATACAAGTTAGCCCGTGACCTGGAACAAAAGTCCTGCCTTTTCTCAAAACCTGAATATCATTAAAGTCAATAACATTTTTTAGACACTTTTACTAGTTTAAAACAATATTCAGGAGAAAGTTTACACACCCCTGCTAAAATTCCAGGTTTTTGTGATATAAAAAAATGAGACCACAGTAAATAATTTTAAAATGTTCCCCACATTTAATTTTACCTATAACCTGTGCAATTCCATTGAAAAACAAACAAATCTGTTAGGGGGAAAAATATAAAAAATAAAAAATGTACAATAAGCTGGTTGCATAAGCGTGCACACCCTTCAACTAATACTTTGTTGAAGCACCTTTTGATATTAATTACAGCATTCATTCTTCTTGGGTAGGAGTCTATCAGATGGCACATCTTGACTTAACAATATTTGACCTCTCTTCCTTGCAAAAGTGCTCCAAATATGTCAGATTGCAAGGGCATCTGTTGTGCACAGCCCTCTTCATGTTACCCCACAGATATTCTATTAGATTTTGGTCTGGGCTCTGGCTGAACCATTCCAAAACTTTAATTTCCTTCTGGTGAAGATATTCTTTTGTTGATTTGGATGAATGAGACCATTTTCATGTGGAAAGGTGAAATTCCTCTTCATCTTCAGCTTTCTAGCAGATGCCTGAAGGTTTTGGGCCATAAGTGACTAGTATTTTCAACTGTTCATAATTCCCTCCACCTTGACTGAAGCCTCAGTTCCACCTGAAGAAAAGTAAGCCCAAAGTATGATACTACCACTACCATGTTTCACCGTGGGATAGTGTTCTTTTGGTGATGCAAAGGGTTGTTTTTGTGCCAAACGTAACTTTTGGCCATAAAGTTCAACCTTGGTCTCATCAGACTATAACACATTTTCCCACATGCTTTTGGGAGACTTGATGTATTGTTTTGAAAATTTTAGCTGGGCCTGGATGTTTTTCTGTGTAAGAAAAGGCTTCGGTTTTGCAACCCTAGCCCATAGTCCAGACATATGGAGATTATGGGAGATTGTTGTCACTTGTGGTACACAACCAGTACTTGCCAGAAATTCCTGCAGCTCCTTCAGTGTTGCTGTACATCTCTTGGCAGCCTCCCTGACCAGTTTTCATCTTGTCTTTTCATCAATTTTGGAGGGACGTCCAGTTCTTTGCATCGTCACTGTTGTCCCATATTTTCTCCACTTTTTGATGACTGTCTTCACTGTGTTCCATGGTATATCCAATGCTGTGGAAATTTTTTTTGTATCCTTCTGACTGATACCTTTCAACAATGAGATCCCTTTGATGCTTTGTAAGCTCTCTGCGAACCATGGCTTTTGCTGTAGCAGACAACTGAGTAAATGTCAGTAAAATCCTACTAGGACAGCTGAACTTTATTTGGGGTTAATCAGAGTCTCTTTAATTGATGGCAGGTGTGTACCCAAGAAGACTGAATGCTGTAATTAAATCAAAAGGTGTTTCAGCAAAGTGTTAGTTTAAGGGTGTGCATACTTATGCAAACAGCTTATTGTACATATTTTTATTTTTTTATATTTTTTACCCTAACAGATTTGTTTGTTTTTCAATTGAATTGTATAGGTTATAGGTCACATTAAAGGTGGGAAATGTTTTGAAATGGTTTATTGTGGTCTCATTTATTTATATCACAAAAACCTAGCTTTTTAACAAGGGTGTGTACACTTTTTGTATCCACTTTACCTTTTAATTCTTTATACTATTCATTCTCCTGTTCCACCTTTTGTTCCTGTCTGGTTGGTTGTTTACAGGCTCTTTTACAATTGATGGAAGTGCTGCTACCTTGGACCATGTACTGTTTCCAGTGCCTGTGTCCTGATAAACATCTAATAGTTGAAAACCCAAGACAATCTGTGATTATTATTTCTGCCTTTGTTGTGATTGAATGATTTCTCTTGATTTTTTTTTGTCTGCTCCCATTGGGAGCCCCCTTATGGGCTAACCCCTCAGAACTCCTCATATCTGCCTCATTCTTGTACTGTGCTGCACTGGAGATATTGTTGACATTACCGTCTTCATCCTGGTATTTATCAATTTTCTCTGTGATGTCAGGTCTGCTAATAATATAAGCTGTACATCTCTTTTATTCAGCTTAATCTCTCTCAAACATTTTCAGCTTTCTCCTTTTTAAAATATAATTCTCTTTAATCAATTTATCTTGGGTGAGGCAAAACTTCATATCAAAATTTTCAACAGTGATACTGTATTTCAATTTGAAATACCTTGGTTTGATGCCTTGATTAAACTCCTGAATTCTCTGCCTGTTGTAACTAATGAGAATTTCAAGATACTGCATGCTATTTTCTGATTAAGCTCAACCCGTCTGTCAATCAAATCTTTCAGCAAATCATTTCCTATAGGAATCTTTCTGATTCCTAGACTGTTGGGAACTCTTTTGACTGTGCTACAATTCTCAAAGTTAAGTGTATCCCTTTGTAGATGCTTAAGTTTAATTAGATCTATCTCCAACTCAAAAAAAAAATTCTAGGATATTAAATCCAACTCCACCTTTACTGCATACACCAGAGTTGTCAAAAGGATTTCTTGATGATGCTAAACAACCAGCCAAAATCACATCTTCTTGTAACTATGTGGATATACGTGATGTGTTCACAATTCTGTCTTTGCAGCATTAGTTTGACTAATGCACCCTTCTTGTTTTGACATACTCGAACCACTGGGTGTGTCATACAAAGTAAATCCTGAAGGCAAGACCATAAAGCTGGATTCAGGTTGACTCCCACTGAACAACGGTTCTGAACTGACTTAATATAAAAAATGAAACACTGCAGTTGTAAAAGTAAAATAAATAAAAAATCAAAATGACTGTGACATACATTTCATATAAAATGGATATAATGCACATTCATTCAGTAAGTGCTTTCATCTTATACAAAGATTTCATCAGACTGAAAGAACATCTCACTCAAACTTCATTAAAAAACTGGAAGTCACATAACCCAAACACTTAGCATAATAAATCAGTGATGAAGCTTTTTCCCTTTGTCATTCAACCCTGAAGGGTTGCAAGCATCTAACTTCAACTGCCAGCAATAGCAAACATCTAACTTCAACTGCCAGCAATACTCACTCCAGTCTAACTCATCAGCAGCATCAAGCATTAGACAAAAATCTTTAACTTCATCTATAACTAAAAACCCTAAAGAAAATGTATACACATACTCTGAAACTTGTAAAGAGCATTTTTAATATTGCTTACTTCTGTAACATACAAATATCCATAAATTCTGAGATGTAATTCCCTCACAGTTCTGCCTACATAATATGCTGGCTATGATGTGCATATTGCTAATTATACAACAACCCCCCATTAATATTCCAAAATGTGCAATCTGATTGGTCAGCATGCACACTGTAAATCAGACTTATACTAATGGAAAAAGGTCCGGTTGCCTGGACTTTTTCCATTAGTATAAGTCTTTTTTTACAGCAACAGAGAACGCAAGATCTCTGTTGCTGTTTAGACACTGTCTCGCTATGTTAAAGGAGTTTAACATAGCGAGACAGCTTTAAAAAAGTAACGGAGATCTTCCTTTCTCAGTTGCTTTTTTTAAAACTGTCTCGCTATGTTAAATGGGTTTAACATAGCGAGACAGCTATAAAAAATGCAACGGAGATTCTCCGTTGCTTTTTTTAAAGCTGTCTCTCTATGTTAAACTCCTTTAACATAACGAGACACCTTGTAAAAAGCAATGGAGATCTTGCTTTCTCCGTTGCTTCTACCCACAGCTCTGATATACTGCATAAGCATACGTATGCGCAGTACATCAGAACTGCCGCAGAATACCAGACAGCTGCGGAAGGGCAGCAAGGAGGCATTATACAATGCCATTATTTAAGAAAAGCAAGTATTTTTTTTCTTAAATAATGTCATTGTATAATAGCAATAACCCACTTCTGGGTGTGGGTAATGCTGGATTTACCCACGGTTGTCTTTGTTTGGCTACTCGGGCTTCACCCTCATGACCAAACCACACCAACCGTGGGTAAATCCAGCATTACCCACACTCAGGCATGGGTTATTGCTATAATAAACTACAAATTTTGATTTACAACCTAAAATATCTCGGAAATTTAATATTTGTATTTTTATAATAATATTAGATCTATTTGTCATTAAATACTGGCAAATAATTGCAACCTAAACATTTAAACATCCCATCCAAATCAAAATCCAAATAGACCACCACTGCAGGCATTCCTTTATCAAAGGCAATTGTCACTGGGTCATAAAATTCAATTAAAATGGTGAATGTAGGAAGTTTTTTGTAAAACCATGTGGACTGATGTTTATTAATCATCCCTGAAAGTCTTGATTAAGAAAGGAAAGTAGACACCTCTCAAAACTCTTCCCCACCAGTGAAGCAAGACTGATAGATCTATAATTGCTTATATTGTTTGTTGAGTTCCCCTTGAAATGGAATTATCTCTGCAAGTTTCCAGCTAGCAGGAACAGTGCCAGAATACAACAGCTATTAAAAAAATCAAGTGATAGTAGCTAATATATATTTACTGCAATATGCCCAGAAAATGCCTAGAACATCATCAGGTCCCATACTACTACCCTGTTTAATATAACTCAAAGATGCTAGCACAAAGGTCAAATTGAAAATTGGGCACATATAATTATTTTCTATTAAAATTCTAACATCAGAAACATTGTCAAACAGTGTACCACCTTCTGTCAGGAAGTGCTCAGTGAGCAAATTCGCCAATAATTCTCCAGAATTCAGCTCTTCACTTGGAACTGAAATGGGTCCAAAAGATTTAACCTTGTTACAGGTGTATCCAATAAAGGAATACAATTTTTTAAAACAAGGACTACTAACTAAATTATCTTCAAATGTACTTTTTGCTAATCTCAAAAGAGGCATTTAACCTTTTACAGAGTTAATTATAGGCCTATTTTAAAATAATTTCTCTTGAACCTGTTCAAGGGCCTTAATTTCTTCCTCCTTTTTCTCAGAAGTTTAGTATGATGAGTATTCCACCATGGAGGTGTAGGCCTCAGTAAACTGTTAGTTATTGTTTTTTTACATCCAGACAGAAGAACTTCACAAATGTTTAAGAAATGCTGCCATTTATTCACAGCATTATTTACCTCAGAGGAATTGAAGCCCATATAATTTATTTGGTTAATAATATTTAGATTGAACAGTTCAGACTTATCAAAAATACTCTTTTGTTGATTCCTACAAAAAGCTTCAGTTATATTAAATTCACAAGCTAAGTGATCTGAATTGTCTAATAGACACAGTTGGTTGATCTCTGAAATTTTATTTATCATAAAAAATCTAAGATATTGTTTGATTTTGAAGAAAAATCAGTCCTCTGATGTCCAATTGTGTAACATATTTAAACTGTAAAATTCATCCTCCGACATTGTCACAGTTGTGCCATCAGACCAACTGATCCCTGGAAAGTTAATGTTACCTAATATTATCCGGTTATCATAAGTAATAAACTTGACCAAGCCATTGATATACCAGAGTTGATCAGTGCTTGATAATACAGTTATATATAGATGCAGGAAGTTTTGTTGACATGGCTTTTCATCGACGAGTGAAAAGCTGGTATAGTTGTTTGAAAATGAGCTTTTCACCATGGCTTCCCAGAACAATGGGGATCTGGGAGTATGCCTCTGCCCTTGTACTGTAGTCTCAGAGCTGATATATATAAGTAGTAGGGGGTGTGGGGGATAAAGAGAGGTGTAACCCCCAATACAAAACATTGTTTGCTATGTTTTTTGATCCTTAGTGGATCAATTCTATTTTACCATTTGAGTTCCATCATTTCTTGATTAATATGTAGTAGGTTGGATTACTTGTATAACTTTCAACTATATATATATATATATATATATATATATATATATATATATAGTTTCACTTCATAATCTTGAAATGCTGAAATCTCGAATTTCTGCATTTCGAGACCATAGAAACCATACAAAAGTGAAACTTCATAAACCTGAACACACAGCATACACCACACCACACACAAACCACAACACCCATACCGCAAAACAAATACACACAAAAAACAAAACACCAAACACTCAAATAGCTACACTACACAAAAGCAGGGGGATAAGCCCCCCTGCAACCCCCCTACTTATATATACTAACTCCAAGATCACACAAACACTAACAGAACACTCACACCCAGACATTCCACAGACCCTCGCGTGTGTGCGCGCGCGCACACACAAACACACGTAGACACACACACACACACACACACACACACACACACACACACACACACACACACATTACACATGCACAAACACCAACACATCCAACAATTACACACTCATACTTTAACCTTCCTACCCTAACCCACACATACAACTTAAAAACAATCTAACACACACTCAAACTCCCACCCAAAACCCTTAAAAAACAGTCACTTACCTTGCACTCCATACTAATCCATACAGCACATCAAACTACATCCAACAGAAGCACCACATGTCACGTAACGTAAAGCCATAACTGCAAATTCGAGATAATCAAATTCGCAATTATGCACTTTCCACATTTTGAAATTTGGCGTTATAGTCTCGAAATGCTGAAATTTGAGATTTCAGCATTTCAAGAATATAAAGTGAAACCATATATATATATATATATATATATATATATATATATATATATATATGTATATATTATATCTGTATATCTATATCTCTATAGATATAGAAAGATAGACATAGATATGTGCTAACAGTAATAAAATGGAAAAAGTGAGAGATCCAAGGATAGGATAGCAAGAAATGAGGAGATGAGTAGCTCCAGCTGGAAAAAGAGCAGGAGAGATATGTGAAATACATTGTCTGATTTATGAAGTGAGAACAATGTAGAAACTATAGCCATAAAAGATAAGATAAGAAGAAGGAAGCCAAGGTGGATGGCAGGTAGATATAGCACGATGACTGGTGAAGATCTGGCCATGCAGAAACCAGCACCACAAGTAGAGCACAAACTATGTTTGCTGGTTGGGGCACTCAGTCTAATTGGAGGCATATAAGATGAAGGGAACAGAACACCAGAGAAAGATTATAGGAATAATATGATAGTGTTAGAGGTGATACCAGCATTATTTACACCAAGAGGGTAAGCAGACCAGGAGACAGTTAATCGGGCCAAAAGTCTTGGGAATGGATGGGGAAGTTTGAAAATTGCATGTCAAAGTAAACAAAAGAGAGGAGGCAATTGTATGGGCAGAAAAATTGTTTTTATTAAGGGGATGCTAAATCACCAAAGGGATTGAGGGTCCGGGAGCAGTGAAAAAATAAATCAGGTTGTATCAGCATTAATTTCTGGCTTGGATATACTAACACATGGGAAGAGGTGACACGGTGGTCATCAAGAGGGAGCATGTGAATCCATGCTATGATATATATAGGCACCAACAGTTTATCAGAACAGAAGCTGAGATGGTAGAAAGCAGGACAAAGAAGACTGCAGACAGATACTATAATAGCAATTGTAGGAAGCATTCTCAAAAGTGTTACCGCTGCTGTCAGTAAATGCATTAAAAAAGGTAAGAAATAGGAAGTAAAATGACTGTCTCTGGTAGTGGGCAAGTGAGAAGGGAATGAGTCTAATAAGAAGAAGAGACCTTTCAGAGAGGCTACCTCTGTGCTATGGAGTGGCTACATCTTATACAGAAAGGAGCATCGACGCTTAGATATGGACTGGGAAAGGTATATCTCAGGGAGCCACAAACACAGAAGAAGGGGTAGGTAAACTAGGATGGAAGGGGAGGGGTATCTCACAGACAGTAAGGGGCATATGTAACTGGGCAGCAGGTAGAATGAAAAAAACTGATACAAACAGAAGCAGAAGAAGAAATGTGGTGTGGATCATGGCTGCAGTATTACTTATGCAATACTAGTAGCCTGGGCAGGAAGGTAGAAGAGCTATGACCAGTGGTGTGGGAATGTGGACATCTCTGGTCACAGAGAAACACAGGCTAGAGGTTGTGAGACATGCAAGTTCCTGGGTATAAGCTGTTTGAGACTGACAAAGAAGTAAATGAGGGACATGAAGTAACAATTTATATAAGAAAAAGCATCAAATGTGAGGTCAAATAGGAGGAGGAGGAGGAACACCACCTCTTGAAGGGGGCAAGGAAGATGGCAGGGTCAGATCCCAGGGTAAGCATGCTGGTTGTTAAGATAGATGAAAGGGTATGTGGATTCCACACTGGAACTCACAATTCAGCATTATTATCTTTCTTAATGATGGAACAAGTTCACCATCATAAACTTGCCAGTCATTTGTTTTGTAAGATCTCATTTCATTGAGAAGGGAAGATGACTTTCTCTTGAAGGTATGACATGCTGGAGTGAGGATAACTATATAACAGGTGTGTGTGTGTGTGTGTGTGTGTGTGTGTGTGTGTGTGTGTGTGTGTGTGTGTGTGTGTGTGTGTGTGTGTGTGTGTGTGTGTCTGCGTGTATGTTTATATTTTTTAACATTAAATATGTTTGTTGATTTTTTTTTTTATCATCTGGAAATTTGTAATTTTTATTGTCATGTTTTGTAAAGGGATGACCTCTAGCAAATCTGCTATCTGTCACTACTCAACCATGTTCGGGACCAAAAACAGAAGTCGTAAAGAAATACAGTTCTTTGCAAAAAGCAAAGAGCTATTGTGCTACTATGTATATACAGCATATCTTTAACTGTATTACAGAGGCTGACAATTAGACAATCTACAAAAATACCTGCTGTAGTTTATTCAAGTGTACACCCAGATGACAGCTGGTGGATTTTGTTTTTCTCCTCATTACAATAAAATTATAACTTTGACTATTTTTTTGCACATAAATGCTGTACTTCTCATTTACCTGTTCACTACTCCTGAAAAGCCTATGAAATAAATAAATGGAGGAACAGTTTAGAGTATCTTGCATAATAAATGCAGTGCCCCAGTCAGAAGGCTGCATTCTGTTTTTGGGGCAGTGCCTGTGGCTTTATCATAAAATATAAGGATGACTTCACATTTGTTTCTCCTCTGTAGGGAGCAGTCATTAGCAGTGAAACAAGTCACAGTTCAACATTTTTAATACAAATAAATTAATTCAATATTTTGCACATTATTGTGCCCTCTACAAGCTGACACCTGGAGCAGCAGCCCCCTTTACCCACTCTTCCTATTTTTTTGTGGTATATATTGAGTATTTGTCTCAAAGCTATCAAGAAAGGATGAAAGATTTATGGAGAGCTTAAAAGAGTGAAAAGGAGAAAAAAGGTTATATTCATGGGGGCGGTGAATATGCTACAAGGAGAACATGGTATTCCAGTCTCTAAGTCAGACAAGGATCCAAAACTCAGTGAGGGATGAACCGCATTGAGTTTAACGAGGCAGTATAGAATGTACCATAAAATGTAGAATTCAGAATTTGGTTTTAAACAAGTTAGAGGGATAGGGAATGTCCAGGAAAAGGCACTGTTAGCCAACAGTTAACCATGTCATTATGTGGTTTGGAGTGGGTTGAGACTGCATGTCTACAAAAAATAAAGGTGATAGTAAGGCTATTAAAGGAGGGGCTTCTGCTGAGCCTGGAGTAGGGTCAAGGATGAGTTAGGGGTCAAAGGTTGGACTGATAGTCAACAGTTCATAGGGAATAGAGTTCTTAGGGTTAAGGATCAAGAGACAGAAATACAAAAAAGAGGAGAAAGCCAATGAGGCTATACAGTAATATGGTTAATGACTAGGGCACAAGACAGGGTGTTCAAAAATTTGAAAGGGTAGGTAGGTGGAGGGACCACTGAACTAGGAGTCAAACAGAAGGACTGCAAAGGTGGTGAGGAAAACAAGGCCATAGGTTTAAAGGAACGGAAAGAAAGGGTGAAAAAAGAGGACAAAATTGTTGTAGGTACATAACAGAAAGAGGAAGATTCTGGAACCTATGAACCTAATATTTTGCTTCAGTCATTGTGGAGGAATACAGTGGGAATGTGCAATGCTGGGATAAAGGGAGGAGAGAGTGGTGGAGCAGTGTTCAGACACCAGTATCGAAATGGCAGTGTATGGGAGAAATATGGATGCTTTTGGGGAATACAAAACAGCAGGACTAGATGAGCTGTTCCTGTGTGTTCCAAGGAAGATGATCAGTGTTTTGGCAGATCCTTTGATGGTCATTACCAAAAGGTCACTGGGCAGTGCAGAAATACCTGAATACTATAGGAGATTAACTGCCATTCTACTGTCCAAGGGCTGGCAGGGGTAGATCTGGGAAGTACATGCCTATTAGTGAAGCAGCAGTGGTACAGCATATCTTGAGGAGAATCCTGAGGGAAAGAATATTTATTTATTTATTTATTTATTTTGTTTTACATTTGTTGACCGGGCTATGTCCCTTTTCAGTAGAGGCCCAGGGAGAAAAGCTCCACATCAAACAGTTAGTTGCAACTACAGATACAGTACACTTTTCAGACAATACAGTTGTATACATAGCATCTTAGAAATCATGACAGATAAAATTTCTTTTTTTTTTTTTTTTTTTTTTTAAAAAGACAAAACAATAATAGAAGAAAAAATTATTTAGAAGGCAGTGACACATTCCTAAAGTACTTTCAAAGCAGGCAAAAATCTATAGGACAATAACAATATGGGCTGATGCCAAGAAGGAGCTATCAGTCAAATCTGACCCAGTTTATTGACTGGGTTACAGGAGAAATCTGTTATAGTGAATCCTTGCACCCCCACACCCGATTTGCAGTAGCAAACCGTGCCCAAACTCTGCCCACCATCACCCGACCGATGATGTGTATGAATACTTAATCAATATTTATGCAGATCTCTCACTAGACTCATCAATATTCGTTAAGTATTCACTAACATTCAATACTGAGCAACTAAAATTAAAGTATTAATTGAGATTTGTAAAAGTAGTATTGAATTTATACAAATGTGCTTCTACAATACCTTGAAGAAAAGGATCTTAAAAGGTGACACCATGGAACTATCGAACTGCATTATCCATAAGGCTGAACTACATAACAAAAGCTTTACTTCCAGTACAGAAGGAAATAAAATAAAAAATGCATCCCTTGTATCTCTGATCATGCAACTGAAAAGTTACAAAATGACTCTTATAGGAACAAGCACTGATTGCTGTACAGTTTTGAGCGATGTAAATTAGCAGGTCGAAGCTGTCAACTTGAATGGCTTACTGTAGAAGGAAATGTCAATAGTAAAACAAATGTGAAAGATTCATACTTCACAAACTCTTAGCATGGTAGCACCAGAGATCTAGACAAAGGTCCACAAATAAGGACTAATTTTAAATATTGCTCTTATAAACTTAGAAAGTTGTTAGAATAACAGCATTTGTGTTAGCATGCATTTTCTGAAGGATTTGATGCCTAAAATGCAAATGTTAGTGTCGTTATTGTCTGAGTTCAATCCTCAGTGATTTGCCAGAAAACCACACATTTTATATGGAGCAGACCAAAAATATGAGGCATAAATCTATACATTCTGCAATAATCTGGACATTTGAGAGGTATGTAAACATTATTTTAGTTTAATTTGGACCTTAAAAAGTGCCATCATAATGTACTTTTTAACAACCAATGGCTGGTAAAAAGTGCGTAATGCTGACATGTTTCATAATGATCATGGCTGAGTAGCAGGTAATCAGTGATTATGCAGTTACAGTCTTGACCTTTGGAAGTATTATTTAACTAAATTATATTTTGTACATGTTTAGGTGACATTCTAATGATTGGCAGAAAATTTCTTTATAATGCATGCTGTGTAGTTCTGGATCACTGCAGTACTTTTGGGTCATTTGCTGAGTTTTGTTGAAACAGGTTACATTATAAAAGTGGATAGCCCTCGATGTAAGGGAAGAATGGACCACTTGTGGAAAAGTACTAGATTTGGGTATGTTTTGCGTGTGCATTCACAGACTGCATGCCAGGGAGGATCATTTGCATAATGGTTAAGCAACATGATGTATGCAAATGTGCTTGCATGTCAATTGTGCTCCATTTGCATATGATGTCATGCCAATTTCACATGTCAGTCATACTAGCCAGGCCCTCACCTGTGCAGTCTCACCTGGTGGGGGTTACAAGGATTCAGTATGACTGAGAAATCTCCAAGGGAAAAGTTGTATGCCCACCTACTTGATTTCTCCAAGGCCTTTGACTTGGTCCAGCACAATAAGCAGTTATGAAAACAGGCTATATTATGGGATGGGCCAAGAAAGAAGAGATAGCCTATTGCATAGCTGCTGAGTGGGAAACAGACAGATGAGGTGAGATGGACACTTGGAATAAGGAAAAGGACTATTGGAGCAGCACAGGAATAACTCCTGCATTAACTACTATTCTTTGTGTTTGTTTTAGACATAGCTGAGGAATGACAGAACAGGATGAACATCTCTGCTGATGACACAAAGAGAGCTGCTACAGTCGAGGATGAGGGGGTGTATTTAAGGTAAGCTTTGGATGGGCTGACCAACCAGAAGAAAGGTCGGAGCTGAGTTTGATTTCAGACCTATGCATAGTATTGGACTTGGATAAAAAAACCCTTGTGTGAAGTATCACTTGGGAGTGTTAAATGGATGGCAACTAAACAGGAAACGATGTAGGGGAGTTGATCCTCAGAATCAACATGATAAGGAAAGGGTAGTGAAAAACAGAATGCTGGGGTTTATCCGCAGGGGATGCACTCTAGGAGTAGACAGAAAATGTTTTCATTCTATTGGTCTCTTGTCAAGCCACAGCTTATTAATGTATGCAGTTCTGGAAACCATACATAGCCAGGGAAATTAGACTGCTGGAAGGAGTTCCAACAAAAGTAATGAGAAGGGTGCTTGGGATGAAGGGTATATCAATTTTGCATATGTGGTTCCCAAATGTACAATTTATGATTTAATATGCTGTAAGCATTGTATGGTCTGATAGTGAATGCTGAAGATATTGGTGGAATGCAGTCTATGTCTGTATTGTTATTTGTACATTTCTGAATTCTGAATGTTACATGGTTTCACATGTAATGGAAAATAAGTTGTTTCTTCTTTGACATGGGGAATGGTGCCACTGCAGTCAATAGGGCATGTTTCTTTGCAGAGTGATTTGTCTGACAACTGTAAACTTTGCATCTAGATATTGGGTTTGCTTTGGCTGTGTAGGATATCGGATAAGCCTGGAAAGGTACAGAATACCATGTTTCTGCATGTTGCAATGGATGAAGTTAGTTACTTGTGAGCTGAGTATGAATCAGCATAAGTGGATTTGTTCTTCCTAAGAGTAGAAGGCACCACTAAGTCTATTGATGCTTGGTTTGCAGAATTAAAGAAAACTTGTTATTGTCACTTTGTTCAGCATTTTTGGCTATGCATTATCTAACCCCTAAACCAAACACAAAGTATAATGTTTGCTATATGTCCGAAGACAAGGGATGCACTTACTTGTGTACTTATCTTTTGCACTGTCATCCAGATCCCAGGATTCTGCTATAGCAATCACCTGCAGCAATTTATGGGCTTCAACTATTTTAGATAGATCAGATGGTTTCCACCTCCTTGCAATAGCTTTCTTAACTGCCAGCAAATTAAGGATAGAAAAGCTCATTTTGACCTTATCTACTTACCCATGAGATATGAGCCTAGGATATAAATAACCTGATCCAAGACCTTGCTCCCTTGCCAAAATTCTTTTGCCATGTCCTTTAGCTATTCCTTGAAGTGATCCAGCTTAACAGAATCCCGTAATACTTGATGCCAGGATCTCACCTCCCTACTGTGTACTCCCAGTAAACATTGTGTTTGCTAGAAAACACGATACTCAGTTCTGTCAGGGTGTGGAAATGCTTATGCAAGCTCTTTCAACCTAGTATTTGAAATTTCTTGTAGCAAGAATCATCCTATACCACTCAAACACCCTCACCATTCCTTAGGGGAGAATGAATGTTCCAGAAATGTAGACTACTCTTGCTTTAACTTGTTATCTAGTGTGGTCCCCACTTGCTGAAATGGAGCATAATGTCCTCTAATAATGTGCACACCTTCCAAATGATGTTTGCAGTTTGCCTGCAAAAACATGACTCATTGAAGTACTGACTGATTACATGGCAGCCATTTAGCTATCTCTTATCTTACACTTTATACCAGGCTTTTAATTATTATGTAGCACCCTAGTTTGTAATCCAAATTAACCCAGCAATGGTGCCAATAAATAAAAGCAGGACCATCGTGTAACTGTTCCCAATACTGCACATCATATTAATTTATCATTCGCTCATAAGAATGTAGTAACACTGGTTCATTTATTAAACTTAGCTCTATTGTTGACATCTAGTTCTAAATCCACAGCTCTGATGTTCCTGCAGACCAGCCTAAACCTTCTAAAACTGCCTCTAGTATGCTTATAACTTGCTCAATTATCTACCCAAGAGCATTGCATCTTTCAGCCTACCCTGTCTTCTACACATTTGCTTCACTGATCAGCCCCAGGGAAATTTTCTTTGCTTGGTGTTCCAGAAACAAAAGATTCTAACACAAGCTAAAACACACTTGCTCAAAGGAGCATAAACACTTAAAAAGAAAAGAAAAAGCATCAAAATGCTGAGTAATCGACAACCTGGTAATAAGGATAGCAAAACACCGTTTATTCACAGACTTAGCGCTTTCACCCTATGTCCATAGGGCATCATCAGTGTCTGATGATGCTCTTCCTACCAGGTTGTGGATTACTCAGCATTTTGACATTCTCACATAAGCTGCTGCCTGATATGTTGCAAAATCAGGCCCGTCAAGCCAATCCCGTGTTCCCTTGGGTTGGCAATATTATTAGAAACAAGGAGACAGTAATTGCAGACCAACTAATATCCAAGCTGGACTAAGGTGCTGTTGCTAAATGCAAGTCAGCCATTTATCAGCATTAAGAAGGCAGGTAAAAAAAATGAAAAAAAAAGCACTAAAGGAGAGCTAACAGTATCCCTCCCTAATAACTGGGTCACAAAGACAGGTATCTTGCTGACATGCAGGTGTGGTTTTGTGATACTAATCTTATCAGTTATTGTGATAAGGTGTGACTAGGTCATGAACTGAAGCATTGCTGATACGGTCTATTTTGACATCATGTTCACAGTTAAGACTTATTTAAGAAAAGAGTGATGAAAACAGAAAAAAACTTTTAAATTAATAAAGAGAAGTAATGATGGTGGACTGTAGAGTGCTGTTGGTATCTTTTTGAAAGTCTGATTCATATTCAGGGATAATTAAGCAGAATATGCCAGCAAATTAACATTTAGCACTGCATCGTATCTAAACATTTTTTCAGAAACTTTATAAATGGAACTACAACAAAGAAAATTGCACCCCCATCTAAACATTTTTCAGACACATTTATAAATAGAACTTCAGCAAAGACAGCCCCAATGTACTAACTTGAAAAGCCAAACTGAAATGGACTGCAAGGAATCTTTGAAATTTCAGAAATTCCAGTCATACTTTGTGCTTTTGATCAAGCCTTACCAACTCAGTTAACCCTAGTTATTTCAGTGTACACATTCTTAGAACAAAGATTCCAGTAGTTCATTTCTGAAAAACAAAAACATACTTCTTTGTAACTTATATTCAGAAAGAATGTTGTTTTAAGGGCATCTGAGTTCTCTGTTTCTCAAGGATATTGAAACTGCCCACTGCATGTTTGAGACATCTTTCTGTCTCCCTCCATTTTATAGTCTGTTCATTTTCCCTGCATCCTCCAGATTTGTAGAATATATACCTTGCACATATATGTGACCTTTATTCTTATGGGAAAAATACAATGTGACATGCATACCAGTCATATGAATGGCTTGTAAATTAAATAACTTTATACAAATATAACTGTGAATTTTGCACATTATCATGAAAATTATACAATTTTCATAAACATTCAGTTTTGGAACAACTAAATCATCTTTGCATTCCTGTACTTTTCCCAAAATGCCCAAACAGAGCATTCAATTCACCATGTGCTTAATAACAGGGAAACAATGATAAAACACACAAAAATCACCATCTTATTGATACCCTTTCTTAAGTTTGTCTTTACTGAAATCCCATCAAGCACACCATCATTTATTTTTTCTTCCTGCTTTATTAAACTTTCCATAAAATATTCACACACTTAATCAAGTTCATGTAATACATATACTTACTCCATCATATTTTATTGTCACATATTACCCTTGCTTAATACCAAATATGTACCAGATTTGAAGTATTCTATGATTAATACATAATGGAATCAAATTAAAACACAGATAAATCTAAGCTCATTGCACTCTGACAAAATTCAGCACCACAAGTTACGAAGCAAAGTTTTCATCTTATTCTACCCAATACCTCATTTACAGACATCACTCAAGCCAGTAGCATTATCTAATGATAAACCTCTTCTCAAAGAACCCTGTTTTCTTTACTTCACCTTGTAGTTCTACTGTCTGCTCTAAACCCTTTCCTTTTTGTCTTGTAATAATGGGCTTCAAATGAAGAACAGATTTTAAAAAAGTAGAATGAAGAGCAGAACTGGGCTTCCCCATTGATTTTCACTAAGCAAGCTGACACTTTAGTCCATTTGCATAAGGCTCCCAACACCTTTGCTACATTTGCAAGCATAATAAAACAATATTGTTAGCTAATAACCATCTATTGTTTGCACATTATTATATACTACATCTCCAATTTCCCCTGATAATGTAGCCTTTTTTGAGTGTTCCCAAACTCTTCAGCTGCTAAAATGTGTGCTCATCTTCTGCATCTTAAGGTATTAAAATTGTATTCCTTGAACTTTAGGAGTTTTCACAATCTCTCATTTCACAGCTGCTGAAATGCATGCTCACCTTCTGCAACCAACCTAAGGTATTAAAGGTACATTCCTTGAACTTTAAGAGCCTTCCTTCTCTCAAGGAAAAACACCAATGTCCTCCTGGAAACCTTTGTAATCCTAATCTAATCAGTCCTGAGTTGTTCCCAATCATGTGACTGCTGCCCTAATAGACCCCCAAAACACTGAAGTTCTTCCTTCTATGCAATATACCATGAGGTTCATTCTCCTATGCACATTCAGCAGAACCCTCATTAACTAATGCTACTTTAGCATACTAAGAACGAAACACAAAACTGTTTGCCCAGGGCAGTTTATATTAAATATAACTTATGGAAAAAAAAACACAGAAACTTGTGACATCAAAAAAAAAACAGTTTAATAAAGATTAGTACAGTCACCTCCAAGTCATAATAAGACTTCATCAGAATGAATTATAGTACTAAATTCCAGACTTTTAAATCACACAAGTTACATGATGTACTAAATTATTAAATTAAAAACAAAATCAAAACAAAACAAAACATTAATATTTGTCATAACAATTTATAAAAGCATTAAACCACTATAACAAGTTCCTACAATTTAGCAGCATACATATTCAGTACACAGTTAATAGATGTTATTTCATTAAGTCCTGTTTGTTCAGCATTAATTCTCAACTGGCACTGTGACTTCCTAGATGGCTGCACACTGATGAACAGCTTAACTTAATCTCTTCCATTGTGAAAACAGAAACTGAGAGACAATAGTCAGTGATAGTATAAGATTGAGTACAATTCAGTTATTGCCTGCAAAGAAGAAAATAAGACAGTCTGAAAGAAAATCAACTAGCAAAAGTAAAGAAAAACACGATCTGGGAAGAATCCTGCAGCTGTTCAATAAAAATCAGTTCAAGTTCCAGACTCGGTGCAAGACATGACTTCCAGTAATCCAGAGAAAAAATAAGTCAAATGTATGCTTAGAGCTGATTACAATAATTGAAACACAATAGGGGTATATCTATCCAAAGGATGGAAAAATGTTAGGAGCTTTAAGCAGATATTCAGATGAGCTGACAAAACTGCACAAATCAGAGGAAGAAATGAAGAAAAGGCTAGCTGAGTATGAGACTGCATAAGAAGAGGTGTTTAAAAAAATAGAAAAATTAGGGGACAGAGCATGTAGGAAAAATCTGGAATTCTATGCTGTACCAGATAAACTGGAAGGAAAAGACTGTATAAATTTTCTGAAGGCACAAATAATCAACTGGACTGGTATTCCATAGCAGGAACTGTTAAATTGAAAGGGTGCGTCATGTGCATGCTCTATGTCTGGCCTTATGAAAGCAGCCAAGACCTTTATCAGTAAAGGTGTAAACCTACCAGCAGAAAGAGTTGATCCACACAAAACTGTGGCAAAAGGGCAAAGTATTAAAAGTTGGAAACAATAGAGTGGAAATGATTATTTACTGTATGACAGTCAGAAGAGAAACAAATTTATTCCAGTAATCAAGGAATGTTGAGAGGCAGGTGGAAGCTTTAAGCTGTTGTATCCAGATGTATTTAGAATATTTCTTCCTGGAGTATCAAATTCATTTTTGATGCAACAAGTTAAGAAGGAAATGCAAATGTTTGTCCAACAAAAAATGAGCTATCAAGCAGAAGGGAACTCTGCTTCTCATTCTTCTGACAATAAAGCACTAAGGACTTTGCCAGTAAAACTTTTTCCATGGTTCCAAAGAAAAATGCTTGAGAGACAGAGAAAAACACAGGAGTTGCCCAGATCAATCAAGGAGTACCATAGAATTGAACCAGAATCTGGAGTTGGGAGATGGAGATGAATGGAAAGAAGACCAGCAACATGGAAACTAGTGAATAAAAGTGAGATTGTAGAGAAATTATTGCATTTGTGAAATACAGCTGTATAAGAATAAGTGGAAAGAGTGGACTTTTGTTGACTTTGTTAAACTTGTGAGGAACTATAGAGCATTTGGCTCACTTTATGTCATTAATGGCTGGATGGACTTTGATGGGAGGGAAGAGGAAGGAAAAAAGGTAACTGTAAGTAAAACACTGTCTTTTCTATGAGCCTTTTCACAATATAAATTGCATATTTTATAGTAAAGTGCATTTTGTTCTTGTATGTGATAGACATTATTAAAGTAAACAAAAGCCTTTTTCTTCCTTCTTTTTGGTATTAGGAAATGTAGGCATTACAGTGCAAAAATAGAAGAAAAGCTAGATGAAAATATGTTTAAGTTAATAGGCTGCAAGCTTGGGTTATTGAGATGGGGGTAAAAATACACAGATCATTATATATGTAGAGCAGATATGTTTTCTCTTACTTTAGCATAAGTGAATTTCTGGATTAAGACCCTTAGTTTAATTTAATAACAAATTTTAAGAGGAAAAAAGTAAATATGGGAACACTGAATATAATGAAAGGTTTTCTTTTAGCAGCAAATATTTCAGCTTATCTGTCAGACTGCAACAGAGGACTGCATTTTTCTTTTTTCTGTTACATTTTCATGGAGGCAAACTAATAATAGGGCAATAAAAAACAGAACATTGGTTTCTTCAAGGTTAAAAGTTAAAGACATCTGAAAGTATGCAAATAGTTTTCACATCTTGGGAGGGGGATTAAGATAAAAAAGAACAGACACCAATTAGTGTTAAGTAGACACACATACAATAACATGCATCTTAGCATAGATAACCTCAATTTTAGGTTAATTAGGGCCTGTGTTAGCTGCTGTCTCTTTGGCAAAAATGTTCCTATTAGGAGGGATAAACTTCATGATTTGAAGGTGTGCAAACATATGTTTGTATTAAGTTGATAGGTTATGGGGGGTGTTCTGGTGGTGCATTTTTTTGTTTGAGGGTTTTTATTAAAACAAAAAAGTCTTGTAAAATGTGAACTAGATTCCAATATTGACGATAAGAAAAACTGTATAAAGGGTTAATCTGCAAACAGTAATAGTTGCATGTATCACAGAAGCTGGAAGCAGACATTTAAAAAATCTGCCATATGTAATAAGTAAGTATAATGACTTCTTACTAATAAGTAATACGTAAGAATAATAACTTCTTACTATAATGGCAATACTTTGCATATTCAATTGTATTTATTACTGCTTGGTAGTAACTTGATTAAAGTGTAGCTATCATTCTAAGTCTTTTGGATTAAGCACTTGGGCTTCAGACCAGTTGTTTTACATTAGGAAGGTTTGTGGCCTGCACTGTGGTGGCAGGACAGGTAGCTTACATCCTTCTAAGTTGGGAACTGCTGATTGAGGGCTCAGTGTCTGTTATTCTAAAAGTGTATTAGTTCTGGTTTAAGCACTTGGGCTTCAGGCCAGTTATTTTACATTAAGAAGGTTCGTGGTCTGCACTCTTGTGGGAGGAGAGGCTGGACTCTGCCCGTCTGAGCTGGAAATTTCTGGTTAAAGGATTATAGTGCCTGTATATTTGAACTGTTTATTACTGAAACTGGTACACCTTGTTTGCTGTAGCATAGACTAGATCCCGGCCTGCTGAATCTAGCTTTGTTTGTATGCTTGTTGTTTGTTTGCTTGTTATTTCCCTGAAATGCTAATTCCACCTAAAACGTGGCTTTTCACCGCTTTCTATGGATCCCTAGTGATATCTGCATTGCTTACTGTACTTATTTCCTTGTTTCACTTGAAAGAAAGTTACTGTTTGTCATTTTTGCATTTAAGTTACCTGTAACACATTGCATTTAAGTTACCTGGCACTTGCTCACTAAAGCAATTATATACGTCAGCACTAAAAAATTAAAAGCACTACACCCTCACAAACTCCCCTTGAGTACCTTGTTCCCCATTGGCCCTTTTTTTCAATTATAAAAGAATTCCCAATACTATTCTAGCATGTCCAAAGGTCAGTTGTCAATCTCCTCTCTGGTCCAGCTCGTGAATCTGGGAATCTTGAGGCAATGTTACAACTGCATCATGTACACAGACAACCCTCTCCTCCTCCCAACAAATTCCAACACATGTGAGAGATGCAACCATATAGCCAAACTGGAGGCTAAGCTCTCTCAACTCAGTACTGGCGTAACCAGTCAGGAGGAGAAGGAAACCACACTCACTACAATTCCAGTCTCACATAGACCTACCACGACAGCAAACCAAACACATAAACACACAAAAACGTACTCGGAGGCTCTAAATAAAAATCTGCCTAAGCAGCAGAGACCTCCAAAGCAGACACCCAAGCAACCACTACCCCAAAACAAAACACATGTAACACATAGCTCACAAAGCCAGTGTGCCGAACAGTCACAGCCATTAAGGCTAAACAACGCACCAGATACACCTGTAATAGGTGACTTTATCGTTAGGCACACTGACGTCCCGCTCACCAGGCTGAACAAGGAGAAGGTCACGGTGAGCTGCCTGTCGGGCGCTAGGATCCGCCACATAACACAAGCACTCAGGTCACTCCAAGGCAAGTACAAATATGACTCAGTCATTGTCCATGCTGGTGTGAATGACCTGAGACGTACCTCCCTAGACTACATGAAAAGAGACATAGAGGAGCTCTCTGAGCATGTACCCAGGCCGGTATGACCCTGACCTTGAGTAGCATCTTACCCTCACCAAGAATGATGCCACAATATGAAGACAAGATGATCAATTTCAACAACTGGCTTAAGTATTGGTGTCATTCAAAGGGGATCCAATGCCTGTCAGCCTGGGATGACATGCTCAACAAGCCACGATGCTTCGCTAGGGATGGCTTGCACCTGTCACCCCTGGGCTTTTGGATATTGGCAAAGGCTCTTGCTACCCCCATAGTGCCTTTTTTAGGCAAGGCTCAAAAGACAAACCCACCTCCACAGGTATCACAAGGGATAAGAAACTAAGAGTAATGCTACTCAATGCCAGAAGTCTAAACCTCAAGATGCATGCACTCGAAACTCTCCTTAGCATGGAGAACATTGATATCTGTGCAGTAACAGAAACCTGGTTTAAGGCTCCCGAGAGCACCCCAGCACTACCAGGTTATACCTCATACCATGCTTTTCGGCCCCAAAACTTGGACCGAACCACAAAAGGAGGGGGAGTATCAATATTTGTCAAAGATACCGACACCTCCAGGTTGGTGGCACAGCACAAAGCATCAGAGACTATCCATGTGCAACTAACAGTGGGTAAAACTGCCTTCCAGTTTATAGCCTGCTACAGACCACCCTCCCAAACCCAGGAACCCCACTCGGCCTTCCTGAGAACACTGGAAAATATGAAGGTCTCTCCAAACACCATTATATTGGGTGACTACAACTACCCAAACATAGACTGGAAGCATTACTCTAGCTCCAACACCCTAGCCCAAAGGTTCCTAGAATTTATAAACTCAAATGCTATGGAACAACTTGTTACCACTCCCACAAGAGGGGAAAACATACTGGACCTGATCATCACCAACATGGGGACTCTATGCTCCAGACCAGAAGTGTATTCCTCACTGGTAAGATCAGAACATAAACTAATCTCACTGGATATTCACATCCCGACCCCACCCCCTGCCCAGAAAACCACAGTGAAAAACTTCTCTAAAGCAAATTTCACACTCCTCAAAACCGAGGTGGAATCCTTCAAAGCCCCCGGGCCTGTGGAAAATACGGCCCAGACCACAGAATCCTTTATAAACGCATTCTATGAACACTTTCAGGAATGCATGGATCATGCAATCCCAAATAAAACGAAGACACAATCCTCCAAAGGCAGACGTCCTGTCTGGTGGACCCCAGCCATAAACAAACTATACAATAGAAGGAGGAAGCTAATACATGATAGAGCAAAATCCCAAAAAGGGAAGGCATCTCTGATCAGTATTAGCAAAAAACTACGGGCACTCATAAAATTGTCTAAGGCCAGCTTCGAGAGAAAAATTGCACAGGACACTAAGGATAATCACAAGGCTTTCTTTAGTTATGTTAGGAACCTGGGTGGGAATTCCCAGATATGCTCAGAATTAGTCCAAAATGACAAAAAATACACCGAACCCACAGACATTGCCAACATCCTAGCTGACAGGTTCAGCATAAACTTCTCCCCCCCCTCCCCACCAAAAAGGCAAATATCTATCCCAGCAGAGTGCTGCCCCCCTGACATCTCAGATGCTCAGGTAAGAGCCGCCCTCTCCAAAGCAAAAAACACAGCATCAATGGGACAAGACGGTGTCCCGGGCTGCATCCTACATGAACTCCAAGAAGAGCTAAACCCAAACATAAAACTACTGTTCAATCTCAGCCTTACTACAGGATATGTACCCAAAGAGTGGCGTACAGCAACAGTGGTCCCTCTCCGCAAAGGTGGTGCCTCAACGGATCCTGGAAACTATTGCCCCATAAGCCTGACTAGCTTGGTCTGCAAAGCTATGGAAAGGATCATCATGGACCTCATAAATAAAGATATTGGGGACCTACAGACACTGGATCCTACCCAGTTCGGCTTTGTTAAGGGCAGATCCTGCCTTTTAAATCTGGTCAATTTCTTTGAAACAGTCACCAAGGCCGTTGACAAGGGGAAGGTGGTCCACACAGCCTACCTGGACCTCGCAAAAGCCTTCGATACAATACCCCACTCGGGCATTATAGATAAGCTCACCAGCTTAAATATAAACCCCTACATCACTAGATGGGTTGCAAACTGGCTCAAGGACAGAACCCACATGGTTAGAATTGCTGGAGCCATGTCAGACTCCAAACCAGTTACAAGTGGCATCCCACAAGACTCAGTCCTGGGACCTCTCTTGTTCGGTATATATTTCTCGGAGGTACAGGCCAACACGGAAGGACTGTGGCTGACCAGGTTCGCAGATGACTGCAAACTGGGCACCATAATCGACTCTCCAGCCGACACAAGCATCCTCCAAAAGGGCCTCATAGAAGCAGACAACTGGTGCCAGAGCCATGGCCTCAAGCTAAACGCCAAAAAGTTTATAGTCATCCCCTTTGGCAAAAACAAAGTGCCCACAAATGACCACATAGGTGGTAATCCATTAAGTACAGAAGAAGTAATTAGGGACCTGGGGACTCCAGTTGATAGCAATCTCTCATTTGACAACCACGTGGCCAAAGTGGTTAGAAAAACATTTTATATAGCCCACCTAATCATGAAGGGATTCACATCTAGATCAGGAGAGGTCATCGTGCCTCTTTACTCATCCCTCATCAGGCGCATAATTGAGTACAATGCCCCTTTTGGGATGTACCTTACCAGACACCTGCAGCAACTGGAAAGACCCCAAAAGTACCTCACTAAGAGGATCAAAGGGCTGAAATAGATGCCATATGCTGCCCGGTTAAAGAAACTCCAGCTCTACTCAGTGGCATACCGCCTGCTCAGAGGCGATCTGTGCCTGACGTATAAAGCCATGTCCAACCCAGAATTAATGGACATGCTGCACCTCAGAAAATCCAAATCCCATCGAGCTACGCGCTCGAGAGACTTGATCCTCAGCACTGAAATAAATAGGACATGCTGGAGGGACAGATTCATAACCCAGAGGCTCCCTTCACTCTGGAATAAAATCCCAGTCCAGGTTAGGCAGAGTCCCTCACTGACTCTCTTCAAGAGGAATCTTGATGAGTGGATGGGAGATCGTAGGTTTACCCCGCGTATCACTTCTGTGTCACTGTTAGACAGAGGCACAGTATACTAACCTCAAAAAAGGGCATAGCAAAATTATTTTTAAAATGGGTGGCGAAAGCCAAACACACTCTGGCTAGGCTTATAAATGTCCTAGGGCAGATAGCCTAGTATGAACCTATGAACCTATGAACCTATATTACCTTATAATGTGAATGGTCTCACAGGTATAGTCAAAAAGAAAAGAATACTTAATTATATTAAGAAATGCAGAGTGCAAATAGCAATGCTACAGAAGACACATTTGGAAAGAAATGTGCATGTGAATTTGATAAAGAAAGGATTATAGGATGGATATTCTGTAGAATATCAAGGACAGAGGAAAAGAGGATTATTTTATTTATTTTACATGTGTTTATAGGAAGTGTCTGACTGAAACAAAAAAGGCCCATTTTCAGCAGAGGCCCAAGAAGAAAAGATCCAAGTTACATAGTAAACAGCGTTATCATAAATAAAAAAACAACAATCAATGTAGTTAATAGTGATCCAACTGAGTTAAAATGAAAGAAAAAAGTAAAAAAAAACAAACAAACAGTAATACAACTAATGCAATAATGATGGTTAGTTGTATATATTACATATAATAATGGTTGGTCCTTGAATGCAACACATAAGAACAAAACATTAATGTTGCTTAGAGGGGTGGGGTGGTATCCTCAGCAAATTAAACAAGTAGCATAAAAATATACAGCAATAAGATAGACATATATTATAAAGGAAAGAGTCAGGGAAATAAATAGTAGAGAAGAATAATATAGGATGAGCAGCAATAGAAAATTACTGAGGGGTCAGCCTGGTGTTGAGTAGGAGCATAGACAGTTTTTAGTCAAATGGGCCTTGAAAAGACTTTTGAATTTGGAGGGGTTAGCTGTGCAAAGAATGGGCTAGGGAACTGAGTTCCAAATTTTGGAGATGTGCTTTAAGAATAAGGCATCCCCTTACCTACTATTGGGTTTTGAGAGTTCTAGACTTTTGTCGGATGAGCAGAGGGTTCTATTGCTAGTGTAGGGTTTTACTAGATTTTTAAGGGCTGGGCATTTATGTGGTAAGTAGATGATGGAATGAAATTTGTGAAATGTTTGAGGCATAGTAGGTTTGGGAGTTCCAACCAGTCTAGTTTGTGAAGAGATGAACAATGATGTGTTCTGTATGGGATGTTTGTGGCAAACATGGCTATTTTGTTGTAGCAGGCTTCTAGTTTATTTAGATTTGTTTTCTTTTACATTTTTGAAATTTGGGGAGGCATATAACAGACTGGATAGTAGATGGCTTTGGGTAATGGATGTTTTAGTGGTTTGATTGAGGGATGGTTTGGCTTTATAGAGTGTCCCAGGTTTTGTGTGGACCTTTTTGATTGTTTGGGATATGTGCAGGTCATAACTGAGGGCTTTGTCAATGGTGACATCTAGTAGTTTGGTGTGGTCTACTGGCTCTGTTTTTGTATTGTTAGTTGGGTAGATGGTGAATGGAATGGGGGGTTGAGATGTTTTATTGTCAGTAAATACTAGTAGTTTGGTCTTATTGGGATTGAGTATTAGTTGATTGGTGGAAAGGTAGTGTTCTACATCTGTAAATGCTTTTTGTGTTTTTCACAAGAGTTCAGGAATTGACTTGGCTTAGCAGATGAGTGTAGAATCATCCACATATTGAATAATGTTAGCTGATGTGGTGGCTGAATTAAGATAATTTATAAAAAACTGTAAAGAGAAGTGGGCCAAGTATGGAACCTTGGGGTATAACTACTGAGACTGGTAAGAGTAAGGATGTATTATCTTGCCATTTAACAGCTTGCTGTCTATCTGACAAGTAGCTATTGAACCATGCTAGGGTGGATTGTGAGAAGTTTAATGTGGCTACTTGGTACAGAAGTTTTTGGTGTGAGACAGTATCAAATGCTTTGCAGATGTCTAGGAAAACTGATGAGACTTAAACGCTGCTGTTTCTAGAGTGGATAAATATGTCTTTGAAGCTAATTAGGGTGGATGTGGTGCTATAGTTGGGTCTGAAGCCATGCTGAGTATCTGAGAGGAGGTTATTTTTCATGAGATAGGGAAAGATTTGTCCTCAATTTTTTTTTGTTTTCTAAATACAGTTGAATAAATTTCATAGTATTTGTATATAACATCTTAATAACTATGTACACTATTTACATCAGCCTGACACTATAACAGAGCTCAGTATATACAATTGCATTATAGGTATAACAATCCAGTTATCAGTGTATCTGTTCAGTTATTCTAAAGTGTCAATCAATGATAAGACTTTTTTCCATGGATTGTTAATAAATGGCTTAGGATGAATCCTTAATTCTTTAATTTTAATTTCCAACAATGCTATGGTCTTCAGTAGGCTGTAGAAGTCTTCCAAAGTCGGTATTGTGTTTGTATTCCATCTTCTTGTTATACACTTCCTTGAGATTGCAAGTATTGTCCATACTAGATACATATTTGACTCATTCAAATGAGGACCTTTGTACACAATTAATAATACTAGAGCTTTAGATAAGTTAAATGATTCATTAAATAAAGCTTGTAAAAAGTGTTTAATGCCATTCCAAAATGGCTTAACTTTAATAACACAGTCGAAAAAAATGTGATTCCAATCTGCATTGTGTATTTTCTCACACCTCCAACATATTCCATTTGTGGAAGAATTAATTTTAGTAATTCTATCTGGAGTTAAGAATGTTCTGTGCAAGCATTTCCAATTAAGAACTTTCCAGTATTGTGTAAAGGATGTATGTTTTATGGATAATAAAATATTTGATTTAATTTCTTCAGTTAGCTGTAATGAGTGTCCTTTTGTTATATAATTCCAATATGAGGATTTGGGTGTTGTTTTATAATTTATCAATATCTTGTAAAATTTTGAAATACTATTTCCCATGTCATAATCATTATATATGATTTCATATAGGTATTTCTTAAGTTTAGGTATTTCTTTAAATGAAGAATTACTAATTATTCTGCATAAATCTTGTGAATACGTCAGAATGCTTTGCATAGTTAGCCAGTCTTGTTGTGGAATTTTGTATGTTGTTTCTATTGTTTACATATCCAGAACTTTTAGTTCTTTGATACATTGAAACCAACAAACAAACCCTTTCTGTTCCTGGGAATTAATTATGTCTCTGTATATTTTATGTGGATAGCTCTTTGTAACTATGAATGGTGTTAAAAGATCAAACCAGATTTTTAAATCTATATTTGCATTAATAATTTTCCTAAATGAGTCAATGTAATAAATAATCATGCAAGTTTTAGTGGGCTTAGTTATATTATATTGCATACTAATACATAATATGTGCTATGGCAAATGTTTTTATCTGTTATTTGAAGGAAAGATTTGTGAGTGTATATATTTCTTGAGGATTTTGGCAAGGGGAGGGAGTATTGCAATGGGTCTGCAGTTTGATAGTAGCATAGAAGTGCCTCATTTGTGTAGGGGGATGATGTGGGATATTTTCCAGACTTTGGGGATGTATTTCTTGGAGATGGACTGATTTATTAGGAGAAAGATAGCTGCCAGCTTCAGGAATTCATTGGGAAGCAGGTTGGCTGCTACATTTGATGGTTTCAGTTGATGGAGAAGTTTGTTAATGTAGCTAGTAGGTATTGCTTTAAGGCTAAATTCCCGAGGATTGATGGCATAGGTGGTGGGTACAGTCAGTGGGCTGTAATTATTATGGTTCAGTAGGGACAGTTTGGAATTAGTAAAGTGAGAGTTGAACTGAGTGGCTATGCTTTCAGTGGTGTTTGGGGAGGAGAGGTTAGGGGTTGAGAGATGTTTGGGATTGAGAAGTTGATTTATATTGGTCCAACATTTTGGAGGGTTATTTTGATGTTTTTGTTGGTCTTTTGAAGAGTATTTTTGTCTGGTTGTATTTGTTTTTTGACTGCATTTCTTAATTGTCAGTAGTTTTGGAGGGTTATTTGATTATTGATGGCCAGATAGTGGGACCATGTCCTGTTTCATGGGGAGTTTAGTGTGTTTTGTTAGCCATGGGGCTGGTTTGTTTTTTTACATGGATTTTCCTGATGGAGGCAGCTCCAGGAATTGGTTGTTAAAGTACTAAGTTGTATTATATAATTGGAGGTGTTTTAGTAGGGACCAGTTACAGTGTTTCAAGAGGGAGTTAAAATATCTGTGGAGAAATTCTTTGTGTTATGGATGGACTTGTATATGATGGCTTTTTAGGGTTTACTTTTTGTCTTAGGCAGTAGGTGCATCTGTGATTATTGTGGGTGTCTTGTAGAGACCCAGAGTGAAGGCATAAGGAGGGTCTGTTAGTGAGAATCCAGCCAAGTGTGGATTGTTTTTTGCTGTGCTTGTCAATCTTAGTTGGGGTGGTGATGATTTGGGTAAAGTTGAAAGGTCGGTTGAAATAGTTAGATGGGTTTTTGGAAGAGCAGAAAGACCAGTCTAGGTTAAAACCTCCTGCAATGATAGTTTCCTGGTTAAAGATGGTTGCTGCCCAGTTAAAGAGATTTTCAATGTTCATAGAATTTTTACCTGAGAGGATGTAGACTGATAGGATGATGATGCATTTTTTATCATTTAATTGTAGGCAGGATACAAGTATGTTTGAGCTTTTTGGATCAGAGGGGTAGTGGTCTAATCTTTTCTAGGTTAAGTATGTCCTTATAGATAATTGCAATACCACTGCCTTGCTTGTTAATTCTATCTAATCTATGAATATTGTAACCCTGGATTAGCAGCTTACTGTCTTTGACATGTGATTTTAACCACATTTCAGTTAGTATGACTATATTGGTGTTAAGTTAACATTTAAGATTAAGAGGTCAGAGCTACTGTTGGGGGTGGTTCATGTAGTTCTTTTGGTTGGGATTTTTTTTGGTGGAATTGTTTGGGAGTCTGACTGTGGGCCAGGGTTATATGGTGGAATGGTTGGGAGCTTGACTGTTGGCCAGGGTTAGGTTTATGTCACCAGTTTGAATAAGCAGAGATAACATGCATGGGAATTGGGCAAGTTTCGTGAGTAATTTTAAATATTTATGAAACAAGTAAGAGTTTGGTTGGATGGGAGAATACTTGAATGAGACGTGTTCTGTGTGGGAGTTGTAGAGGTATAGTGATATTAAAGTGGTTGTGTGAGTGTTGGTTGTTTGGGTTATGTTGACTAATGTGGGTGATGAGATAATTGTAATGTGTAGTCCATGGTATGAAGTAATTAGACAAGTGGTTATTAGAAAGGTAGCTGAGGCTATGTATAAAAGTAACATTGTTAGTGTTTATGGGGGTTGCAGTGAGTTTGAATGTGGGCCTGGTGTGAGGTGAAGTGTAATAAGGTAGTAGATAACTATTGTTTGCCTGATAAGTAGTGAGGAGAGATGTAGTAATATGAGACTGGTTAACTGGTGGGAAGGGGAAAAGGTAGTATGTGATTGGCTGAAGGGAGAGATGAGGAGGAGAAAGGAGTATATAAATTAAATTAATGTGGAGGTGGGTGAGAATGGAGATAGGGTAGGGGAATGGATCGGCAGGACCCCAGCACCAAAAAAGAAACTATATATAAGAAAGAAAGGGACTGGAGGTGAATGGCTGACCTTTAAACACAGCAGAACTTGGCTGCACTGGTATCCTGGTAAATAGATATTAAGTAAGCTGTGAGCAGCCAGTAATTAAAATAAATGCCCAGAAATATGTAGTAAAGTATTCTGAACCACCAACCTATTTCACCTACTAGAAACTGTGGCTGATTTATACCTTAGAGATTAGGGGACTATGGCTTAAATTTGGATGCTGGCCTAGCGACTACTGTCCCTGGTGGAGTGCATACCACTTTTTTGGATATATAGGATATAGCAGTAGTGTAGTGTAAAATTGGGTTTCTGTAATTAAATAAACCTACAATTACAAATCTGGACTTGCACAGGTTCACTTTGCAGGAGTTCTTGTTGGGTCTTGAACCACAATCGCATGGTGGTTTTTCTTGCAGTTAATCACTACAGAGGGAGGGGAGCACAAATGCAATGTATTTTATGAGGTTGGAAAACTATAAAGAAAATGGAATAAAAACAATGTTGTTAGAGGGGAATACAGGAAACACTGAGGAATTAACTTGCTAGGAGACCTTATACTATGAGCCAAGAGTACATAGCAAACCTTATAGTTGAATCAATGAAAAAGGAATTAGCATTTAAAATTAAGTACTAAATTATCACACCAGTGTACTATGAGCATGTAACTAAGCAGTCATATAGCACAGAACACAACGCTGCAACAGTAAACTGGAAGATGGTGGCAATAGAAATATATAGGAGTTATAAAGGCTTGCAGTACAGACATTAAAAAAATACTTATATTAATTGCTAGAGGAGCTCCAGTAGTGATAGAAGAGGAAAAAGATAATAATAACAGATTTGTAGTAGTAAGGTGTGATTGGCAAGGGATGAGGATTATGCTGATATGTATTATGTTCTACTTAAAACTGCAATTTTGGAGCTTAAATTTTTTGGGACAATGGTGGCTGTAATATAATAATAATAACATGGTAAAGACCTATCATTTACAGCTTCATATAGGCCCATTTAGATTGTAAACCATGATTATAAAGTGCTTATGTCTATAATGCCTAAAAGAATGGCAAAGGTGATGCCAAAATGTATAAACATAGATTAGTGTGGTTTTGTGGAGAGGAGGAAAACATTTGGAACATTAATAGAACAATAATGATCCAGAAGGAAGAAGAAGCTAAGAAAATACCATTGTAGTTGGTGGGTCTTGATGCCGAGAAATCATTTGACAGAGTAAGCTGGGATGTTTTGAATAGGGCAGTGGATGCATTTGCATTCCTTGGCATAATATTATGGTTAATTGGGAGGATATGTGAGGCATTGAAGGTAAAAATTAAATTTGGGGGTCTTCTTTGATAAGTTTTGTTTGAGCAGAGAAATCAGACAGGGGTGTCTTCTTTTACATTTATTTTTGTTTATTTAGAACCATTGGAAAGAAAACATGGGACTCAAAAATTCAAGGATATAATTAGCATGATAATCAAGAAAAGTTAGCTTTATTTGCAAATGATATTATTTCAGTGTCATGGAAGATTGAGACAGTTTAAAGTATTTTTGGGATACAAGATTAATGAAGCTAAAACAAAGGCAATAGCTGTAAACTACGTACCCAAACACAAATTAGTTCAGCAATGCCCATATTTATGGGAACATAATAAAATGAAGTACTTGGTAGTACGGATTAAAAGGATTCTGTTATGGCAGCTAAGGACATGTGGAAATAGGCTAAACAAAAGATAATATAAAAACTGAGAAACTGGAAGCATTGTTTTATGGGTAGTTGTAGTGGAAATGTTTTTAGTTATACACAGGTCAGGCATGTTTTTAACTACCAGAGAATAATTTGTGGATAGCAATTAATAAAGAGTTGAAGGATTTTATCTAGGGGGGTAAGAGGGTAAGAATAAAGTGGGATAAGTTGATCCTTCCAATAGAACAATGTGGTTTGGGATTACCAAATTTGAAATTATTTTTCAGAACTACACAGGTAAGGCTCATATATATAGCACAAATAGAAAGCTACAATTTAAAGTGGAGTAAATCCTGATGAAACAGGGAGGAAGCTCAAAAAATAAAGAGAGATTTGGATTTTGGAAATGGATCCTTGAGGAGAATAGCAATAACCATAAATAATATTATATTTATAAAGTAGCAGAAAGTATTCTAAGAACTAAGCCAACATGGGAATGAAGATTCTGATGATTGGGATGACTGCATTTAGGGGTACACAGTATAGGAAAAGAGGGGGCTGGGATTTACTGGAGAAAACTTGCAAAATAACCAAGGGTATTAGGAACAAATAATTAGAGAAGGAAAGGTAATAGAATAGGAAGAGGCCAAGAAGACATTTGGATTGCAGGCTAGAATATAGAAAAAGAGAAAGGGACAGGGGAATCCTAAATGAAAGACCTGCACTGGTTGATATTTTAAGTGAATCTTGAACAGAAGCTTCTGTTAAAAAGGTATAATTAGTAGAACATATAAAATATTGCACGCTAACTTTAGGAATCAATCCGAAGAGGCCAAAAAGACTGGGAAGATAGATTAAATATACACTTCACAAAGAAAGGATGGGAGGACATGAATCCCAGATATTCAACAAAATCTTGAAGATTTAGGATTTTTACCTGCGAGTGCTTACACAGATACTTTTATATCTCAAGAAGTCGCCACAGACTTTTTCCTCAGGTAGGTGCCAAATGTTGGAGGTGTGATGGAGAAGAAAGAGATAACTTGGGAGCTTAGTGAGTCAACAGATTTTAAAAATTCCCTGCAAAGTAGAATTATTTTTTGAGCTGGGATACAGGATCTGAGTTGTCTAGACATAGCAAGGCTGTTAAGTTTAATTCTGATAGCCACCAAAAAAGGAGACATGAGGTTTAAGAGAAGGCATGGACTGAATAATTTATGTAATGTTGCTTAGTTTATATGATATATAACAATTAATGTGAATTATAATGTTTGTAAATGTGAACTTGTTGATATGCTTTGATTGCTTTAATATAAATGTAAGTTTTCCTATGCCACAAGTGATAATTCAATATAGATGTTTAAAAAAAGTCTCGCCTACCACAATAATTCCATATACTCATATTTTTCAAACTATCGCCTCTAATTGCTTGTGGTATCTTCTCCAATATAAAAAATATATATTTTTAAAATTAATGCAGCTTTGGTAATACTTACTTCATGCATTAGTTGGGTCCTTATATTTTAACATGTTCATATAATGTTCATCATTCTCATTGCTGCAGTAGCCTTTTTCTTTGCATGGGTTATAGCCTGCCTATGATGCAATCCATATAGCCAAAAGGCTATTGTAGCTATGAGAAATTTGAATGCCTAGTGTTATGGTAAGTGCAAGTTATACCACTGTACTTTCTTTGCCTTAACTGATGCTCTGTCTTCCCTATATATAGAGGAATCACAGGAGAGACAACTAACAATGTAAACAATGCCTTTAGTAGCACGATTATAACCTAAATAACATATGGCCACTGAGTATTTAGGTCCTACAATGTTGGTTGTTTTATTAATGTACTTACATTGACTACAGCTGCCACATCTTGCTATCTTTTTCTGTTTATTAATCAACTCTTAACTGATTCTTCAATCCACTTTCAAGTTTTTTCTTCAGGTTTGGAGCCTCTTTTTACTGACAAAAAGTGGACATCACCCACCACCTTACAGGGTAAATTATCATTAATGGTAAAGTCTCATATTTAACTGCTGGTTACAATAAGGTAAATCATAGCATTATTGAAATCCATCCACCATTTACCACTCAAGAGGTCTTCTTTATTACAAAGGGGAAACCATGCACACTTAAGCTGCACAGATTCATACTTAAAGCATCCACATGTAGTGCACCTGTAGAAACTTCCACATTTTCTTTAGTCACAGGACAGAGGAGTACCAGCACTGTTCAGGTAACATGCCCCAGACTCGTCATGCAGCAAAACCTCACTCCTAGGGGCTCCTCACTACTAAACAGCACTATGTCATAACATCCAATTAATAAGATATAGAATATTCTTTCTTCTTCCCTTGTCAAGAACAAACATCACAAAAACAAGCACTGACAAAATGGCTCATAATGAAGTGCATTTCCATGTATGAATTAAATACCAAAGTGAGTCAGATAGAGCATTGTTGTATCAGAATTACCCAAAACACTCTGAAACCCAGTAGAAATTAATTTCTCTATTAGAGGTTTAGCTTGTTTCTTTCTTTCTTTGTTTTTGTCAAACAGGGTGGTCCAGTTGGGCCCATGGCCATTTTCAGAGGAGCTCTGTGGAGAAAATCGCCACATATCAACATTACAATAACTGAAATTAGGATAAGCTCCATACATCTTTATTTAACTAGAAGTTTTTCAGTGTACATAACTATGGTTCACAGCTTTCAGCCTATACTCATAGCAGTACACTAAGAAAAGTTTCACAAGGTCATGGAAATGAAAGCAAATCTGCTAATATCTTCAGAACTTATCCACCACACCTAGATAAGCAGTTAAGCATTTAAGACATCTTGTTGATGACATATATCATATTAAATCAGAGTGGACTGAATAATGTTCAAAAGCCTGATGAAGCCTTCAAGATGATAAGGCCTTCAAGATTACTGTATTGCAACTGCAACAATTAATAACACCACTGAAAGTCTGACCACTGTTGTGAGTCCACTAGTCTTTCATCTTGCAGTAGTGTTTTTTGAGTATTTTGTAACTCTTGTTTAGCCATGTTTCCCCACAAATCATGCACAGTGTCAACACCTCCCATTTCAGATTGAAATTGATGGACTTTGCCCATTGCTTAAAGAACATTCATGAATTATCTCATCCCAGTGAGTAACAAAACATTTAGGAATGGTAGATACCTCAAGTTAAGTTTCAGATTTGTTAGTCAACATTTAAGTATGACAAGTCACAAATGATGTTGCTTTTTAGTCATCTGAATAGAAAAGCAATATTCAAAGAAAATTATTTTCTCTGATGTGGCATACCTTATCTAACTGACAAAGCTGATCCAGTACTTACACCTTTGTGTTCCCCCAAGTTTCAGACTGTGACCGAATATTATGAAGAAACTAAATAATAAAAGTAGTCATTGATAGGGGAACCTCCTGAGCTCCTTCTAGCTGATGCAATTCAGTAGAAAGCCATGTAATTCTACTAGTTTATTATAAATCAATCTATCTATATCTATAATTCTATATATATGTCTAGATAAATATCTATGTGTGTGTGTGTGTGTGTGTGTGTGTGTGTGTGTGTGTGTGTGTGTGTGTGTGTATATATATATATATATATATATATATATCTATATACATATATATATATATATGTATGTATATACACCTAGGTATGATGAATTGTGTGGAAAAATGAGTAAATGTGGGCATTGCCCACAATGTAAATACATATTAGAGCAGAATGAAATCCATTTAGCCCATTTTGGTACAATAAGGCTGAAAAAGAGATATAATTGTAACAGCAAACTGGTTATTTATATGAGTATTTGAAAAAAATGCCCATGTCTTTACATAGGCAAGACAAAAAAAATAGCTTTAAATCCAGAATATATCAACATCAATATGATGTCAGTAAAAAAGACTCTAAGAATGCCTTAACTGAACATGTAATTCAACTTGTAGACCATCATTCTAAATATATTATTATAGACCATGTTGATATAGGTGAAAGAGGAGGTGCTATAGATGATTTTTTGGAATTTAAGGAACTCAAATGGCAACTGCTAACCGAACCAAGGCAACAAGTTATCCAGAACTAAATGGTGTGATTTCTATCAGTCCTATTCTGAGACTGAAAGCCAAGTTTGCTTTCTATGTGTAACTATGTTCATGAGGCATACACTTTGCTTAAAGTCATCTTTGTTATATTTAACATGATAGCTAGAACCACATATGTATTTATTTACATATATAAGAATTTATCTAGTAGAGGTATTTTAGTTATTTTAGCAATGTTATATGCAAGTATGTGCTTGTGTAGCTTAGCAGTGGGAAAGTATGTAATGTATATGAAAATGCAAGTGTTACAAACTGTAGATGTAATATATCTTTAAATGCTGGTTTCAAACTGAGGCAAGTTTTTTCACATGGTTTTAGTGCATATATAAATGAGTTGGCCACTATGGTTCAAGTTTTTAAGTTTTTATTCTGAGGAAATTTGTATTTTATAAATGAAAGCACTAAATAAATACTTGGGAGTGGATCAGTTTGCCTTTTGCCTTCATTTGTGTTATTTCTACAGTTTGTGGGTGTCGTGGAAGTTTTGAAGAATTTATATAATAATAACAAGGCTGATCCTGACACTATCTTTTTCTATCAATGCCTACTGAATTAGGGCAACTATTCTTACAGTCTTTCCATGGGATGATGATTCCATGTTACTACATAAATATGGTAAAAGATTTATTAATCTGATACCATACAGTTAGGATGTTAAATCATGTGGCTATGTAATTTTTTATAAAAGTTCTACTTAGAGTGAGTTCAGGAAAGTCTCCAGGCATCACATCCACTAGCTTTGATTAATAAAGACTTCACTTTGACCAAGGTGACCCAGGTTCAACTACATGCTACACTCAGACACCAGCTGAAGGTGGTGGGAGGAAGAAAGAAATATGTGGTTTTATTTGTAACTTTTCTTCAGTGGGTGAGGCTTGGGGATGATGTATTGGTATGGGTGGACTAGTCTTTGCAGTGCCTTGGAGACTAGGACTCAGAACAGTTGTTGGACTAGATAAATTGAAAGGCTTGGTTACCATCTCTGCCTATGGAGAGATATGTTAATTTTTCCAGACCATGATTCATAATTTGCAGTGGCCTACAAGGATCATTCCATTGTGCAAAGGAGATATGAGTCTCCTAGAATTAAAGCCCTATCTGTAAGTACACATGGCAGTCTGTGGTCCTTTCATCTCTTACACTTCCAACTTCACCAGTAGCAATCACTTGCAAGTTTATAGTGACTCTGGCCAGCAGAATTACAACCAGATATCAAGTTTCACACAGCTCTGGTAGGTTGGACTCATGAGGGACACTGCATTACAGCAGATGAGATTTAAGATGGCCTTTGAAGAACTTAACACTTGCTAGTTGTCTAATGGTTGAGGGTAAGGAATTCCATGCTTTGGATATTAATTTGGAATATAGGGCATCTCCATGGCTAGCGAAAGATCTTTGTCAGAAGACATGGTATTTATCTTTACAACACAGAGGTGCAGTGTGGTTGTATCATTCTATTATTGGAGTTACTACTGTGCAGTGTGCACTAAAAGGTGATGTATGCAAATTTATTTGAGACAGTTGGGCAGTTAGGGAATTATTTTAAAATCATTAAACCATGTCTCAGTAATGAACAAAGTATCATAACTTTCCAGCACAACACAATGTCATAATTCAGTAACTTATTGCTGAGCCATCTGGCATTGGTTCATTTACACATGGAACAACTATTAAAAAAAAAGTTTTTACCAGTTTGGTTAACACCTCTGGAAGCATAACATCACTATATTATCAAGTCTGGAAGAATCGCTGAGAGTGGCAGAAGGAAAAGAAATATTGACTGAGTACGCCATTCACAGCATTGCATTGTCTAACTCATAGTGAATAACAATAAATTTAAAGAAGTCTTTCCTGATCCCTCAATGTCATTAACTTTTCTAGGGACAGTCATATTGTCAGTACAAATGAAGGACTTCTTACTACAGGACAGATTGAGTATTATTCATTGCTGCTGAAGTTTTGTCAACAACAGGTCATAACTGCAAGACAGCTTCTGAGAGCATTGGATGTTTATGTTCTTGCATTATCCTGGTTTCTCAAGCAATGTTATATATGAGAGATGATGATTGCTGTATCACAGGACATAAAAGAGATTTCCTATGACTTATGTTGCAGTTTTGGAATGAACAGGCCATAACTGCAAGACAGCTGCTGAGAGCACTGATATATGCATGTTCTTGAGTTCTCTTTTTTCTTAAACAAAGTTATGTATGAGAAAAACACACAGGCATAACATCGACATTTGGGTCCAATCTATATATCCAGTGAACATGATGATTCCTTTATCACAGGACATAAAAAGAAAACTCCTGTAACAGAACCAATACAACCTGCATGTGACTATGCAGCTAGCTAAGTCGTAAAACTGATAACTCTGGAAAAAGACACATGGTGTGTCTGTGTGGTGACGGAGGTCCAAAGAAACCAAGTCCAAATATAGTTCACAACTAGATTGTCTTTAAAACATGCATGATGTTTTAATAAATAAATTAATAATGATGGGGTTCAAAGTACATACCCCTTTTAGGTGTTGAAAGTATCAAAGCACATTCCAACTTGTCACATATTAACCAGGACATAGACTTTACTTTAAAATTACTTAGTCATTTCTTTTAAAGGGTCATCTAAAAAGATTAAGAACATATTCACCAGGAATTTAAACATTTTTAAAGAGAATGAAGAGATCCTTAATACTTTGGGTGAAACCCCCAATTCTGTTTACAAGACAGGGAGAAACTGTAACAATTTGCTTGCACACCCTATTATTACCAACACATGTTTAAAAGGCATTAAGAAATGTAGAGCTTATAACCAATGTCCCCATGTGTTGGAACAAGATAGTATTATTTTGGATGGTTTTGCCCACAATAAATCCCTGGCTTTGGGTAATTGTTCCTCCAGGGGAGTAGTACACATTGCATTATGTAAGGGATACTCTAAATATTATGTGGGCAAAACATAAAGACAATTTAAAAGGTGAATTTATGAACATCTACTGTATATGCTATTTAAAAAAATGACAATACTGCGTTATTCAAACATACACAAGCATATAACCTGGCTAATTTTGGCTTTGGTTTACTGTAGGTGGTACCTCATGATGTACTGGGTGGGTCCTGGGAAACCAGGTTAGAGCATAGGGAGTTGATTTGGCAGCTTTGATTGAATGCCTCCAATGGGTTGAGATTAAATGAACACATTTCCATTGCCTCATTACTTAAGCTTAGAGCTACAAACCATAGTATGGAGAGTTTGTTTTCCAACAAATAACACCTTTCTGTAAGTCTCAAGAAATGTGTTTAAAATTGTATGTTTTTTTGGAAACCACAGATGAGAGTATTATTAACCAGGTTTTTAAACAAACATTTCTTATTGTATGTATTTCTTTTGTGAATGTATTTGTTTTTATTGGATGAAACTGTTCATGTGACTAGATTTTAACTGATATTTAAATCACTTGTTATAAAATTTCTTGGTTCTGAAGAAGTTCCATGTTTGTTTTAGGATGAAAGTCACTTAAACATCTGGATATATATTAATATATATGTATGTATGTATATATGGGAGCTCTACAGAATCCTGAAAGCTCAAAATCCTGAAGCCCAAAATCCTGAGACCAAAATCCTGAAAGTTCAAAATCCTGAAAACTCAAAATACTGAAAACACAAAATCCTGAAAACACACAGGATACTTATTCCAGCACAAGTACATGCAAAAAGAAATAAAACACAAACTATATTACTGTTTTGCAAGTATAAGCAGAGGGGCAAGCCCCCTGCACCCCTCACGTGGGGGGCTGCGGCCCCCACACCCGCTAGTACTTATATATATCTCAACTCCAAGATTGCAATTAGTGTGGTGAAGTGCAATCTCGGAGTTGATATATTTAAGTAGCAGGGGGTGTGGGGGGCACAGCCCCCCCACATGGGGGGTGCAGGGGGGCTTGCCCCCCTGCATATAATTGAAGAGTAATATGTTTCTGTATGTACTTGTAGTGGAATATAGTAAGTGTTTGTATCCTGTGTGTTTTCAGGATTTTAAGTTTTCAGTATTTTGAATTTTCAGGATTTTGAACTTTCAGGATTTTGGTCTCAGGATTTTGGACTTCAGGATTTTGGGCTTTCATGATTCTGTAGCACTTCTATAACAAAAAAAAAAAAATATATATATATATATATATATATATATATATATATATATATATATATATATATTTATAAAACATTAATTTGCTTATTTATTAAAACAGCATTCATTTTCTAAAGACAATCTAGTTGTTATGAATATTCTTTGTACTATGTTTGAGGAGGTGATTTGAACAACTATTTCATATCAACGTGGAGGGGATGAAATCAGTTTAGAGGGGTGTTGCAACCTTCTAGGGCAACTTTCATCTTAGCCACCTACAAATCAGTACAGAGAATACTAAACAACAAGCAGTAATGAACATTTATTTTTCATTTTTACAAACAGAGGAAAACATATTTTGGAATGAGCTCTGCAATCCAGCAACCCACACCTACTAGAAACTCTTCTTCTGGACTTGTGATATCCAATGGAAGATACTTTGTGTAGGAAAATGATTCTGGTTGATTATTGGAAAATAGATCAAAGATTTTTCCTTCAAATTAAACAATTGTGTGATCTTCTAGAAGCTGATTTTGTTTTTTTGCTATTCAAGAAAACAACCAACTCAGAACTTTATTTTCATTCTCTTCCTTTATTGCCATTTATACCTCATGGAACAGTTTACAAGGTAGATGATTTCTTCATGTAGTATAAAGAAATCTTTATGCAACTGTTACTTCATTTTTAATGTTCTCAAAGCAAAATGGGACAACACTAGCCTGATATTGACATCTCAACAACCTTAGATTGCTCTGCTAAAGAGTTGATTTCTGCCCCATAATTTCCCTTCTTACTGTATAAATTACTTAAATGCATGTCCTCTTCTTGTTTCCAAAGCGTTAGTGATCTCTTACTTCTGTGTGCTCCACTATGAGCAACCACACTTCCTTGCTTTTCTTGGATTTCCTTTCACTTTTGCAACTTTAGAAATATGGGCCTAACTATCAAGAACTCTATTTCCTCCAATTTTAGAAGCCATTGTGCCCTAACTTTTTTCTGACTAACCATCCATAACTTCTCAGGCACTCACTAATTCCTGTATACCATTCAATAATGCATCTTTCTGCAAACCATAACTACTTTTTTTTCTCACTGAGGCTATCTTGCCTACTCTACCCTTAACTTCATTCTTTGCCCTTTCTTCTCACAGTTTTTCTCTTTATTCTCTCTGCCCTTCCTCTTACAGTTTTCTTCTTTCTTCTCTCTGCCCTTCCTTCTCACAGTTTTCCTATTTCTTCTCTCTGCAGCCTCTGAATAATCTATTCTTCTCTTTATACATGAAAATATTGTGTTTAATGTACTCTGTATTTTCTCTGTGGGTTGTACTCATCACACACTGCATAAAATGTTGGACAGGTATATTTACCATTCCACGAGGAAGTCTTTCTATTCCAATTTGTATTATGTATGTTACCACAGAGTAACATGTACTTCTAAGAGATAACTTTAGGTGTATTTCTTTGAATTTGCATTTACATTTTAATTTTGTCTAATTTCTGTCTTTAGAAGTAAACTTGTTTTCTTGTGCTGTACTTGGCTTCAGTTGGTGCTGAAAATGGTTCCAGGACCAGCACACTTTAACAAGTACAAAAAATACTATATATATACACACACACACACACACACACACACACACACACACACACACACACACACGTATAGACCACAAACTTTCAGACACACTTTGACTAGGAAAGGGTTTATTAAGGTAATGTATATAGCTGGCGTATGGTGCATGGGTAGGGATAGGAATAAGGTTAGCACATATGAGTAAAACTGGGAAGGGGTATCCATTTTCTTAGATTAGATAAACTAATGGTTTCTGTATTTTACATAATTCTGTAGAAGTACCAAGTTTTGTCCACTGCTTTTGTAGCAAATAGTATTTTCAACAGTTTTAAAAAATGTCATGTATATTCTTGATCTGTTTTAGAAACTGTTGTGTATGTCTCCCATTTTTGGAGCTTTTTTTAACATGGACCTCCTCAGAAAATAGGCCATGACAAAACTGGATATCCCAGTAACCCAAACATAAATATATTTATTCATTATTTTGTTTATTTATTAAATGGGTTACTGGGATGGTCCATATTTCTTTTCTTTTATTTATATAGCATTTGTTAACCAGGAAAGTCCAACTTGGAACAAGCCAATTTTCAACGGATGCCCAGAGAGAAATGCTTCAGATGCATGTCTTTGTAACATGGGAGGAAACCCACATGAATGCAGGAAGGACACGCAGACTCCACACAGAAGGCACCCAGCTGAGAATCAAACTGGAGAACCTCTTGCTGTGAGGTGACAACACTACTGCTGCACCACTGCGCCATCCATATATCCTTTTCAGCCATGACCCAGCCTGTATAGCCAATAACATATTTGTCTACACATTGAATATGTAGCAGTTTTAAATTAAGGCATTAAGATGCACAGAGATAGTAATATCATAAAGTCAAGATCATTACCATTGGTAATCAGTATAGAGTATTATTATTGGTTCTCTGATTATAAATATGTTATGTGTTTGAGATATGAATATCAGGAAATTCACCTAGAGAAGACAATGAAGACCTGATTATAATTTGTTTTAGTGCTTGGAACTTTATGTACTATCAGTTGCAATAAAAACGTGTAGGAGAGCAAAGTGTTTCATAAAACACTTAGCACTGCCACACAGGTATAATGAGAAGAAGCAAAGTGCCTCTCTGAAGAAGGAACGGATTTAAAAGCTGTCAGACACTTGTTTTGAATGTGTGACAGGGAAGTGTCTAACTGCTTTTAAGATGGTTTAGGTTCTAACTTCTGTTATGTGATGGCCAGTACTGACTGCCTCTTGTCACCCTGTAGTGCATTGCTACAGCTGAACAGTACTTTCTTCTTTCAAAGAGGTGCTTAACAAAGTTATATTTTTCCTGAATTTGGAGCATGAATTTGGTTCTTCACTAACCATATATCATATTTGCATATCTGCAACACTTTTATAGGCTAATGTTTAAATGTTAATGCAGTATAGATTTGCATGTAGTTGCTTGTGCTTCTGTGCATTGCATATTTAGCCTGTATAAAAGCAGGAACACTTGTACTTATCAATTAGATGATGTAGCAACTTCTCTTTGAAGTTGCTGAAATCAGACAGCATTTGGATATTTTTTGTGATGAGTATGATGCTGTTGGTGCAATGCGATTTTCTCCTGTTATCTCATTAAAGGATGGCCTTACTAGTGTGACACCATTGTCTAAAGCTGAAGGAAGGGAATAATTAGATTTGTACTCCTGAAGTTAAACAGCCAATCATGGACAATAGGAGAAACTTAATAAATTGTAAGCCAGGCAGTTTAGAAGCTTGAATGTCTTTACGGTTATAGCTAGCCATTTAGCTTTTGCTTGTGCTTTTCAGTGATCATTTGTTGGACTGTGTAAGGATTTAAACCTATAGATCTTATTTACTGTCAGTTGCATACTATACATGGTCTGTGCTGAGTTCAAAGCAAGTAATGGCAAACCATTTTCAGTTTCAAGTACTATTATTTGCATTGCTATGGCTTACTTCTAGAATGCATAACCTGGCATACTTGTATACTACTCCTCATTGATTGAGAGATGATTGTAATATGATTTATGTGTAGGGAAAAAAGTAAAGTTTTGTTCAAAAATGATCACAAGGTATCTTTGGTGTGCCACTGCATGTAATGGTGTTCTTAGTGGATCTATAATGATTGACACTACATTTTGTTCAGTTCCTACAGTTGTATTTTTACAATTAATATTTAGATCTATTTTAGTTAGCTAGTTCTATGCATTATTAAAATGCAAGTTCAGGTTTTCCTGTATTTTGGATAGAGACCTGGGTGAGCTGAATACAATTATGATTGTGTAAATGGTACAGTTGAAATTAGGTAATTCAATGGTAGTTTATTAATAAGGTAGAAACTTGTATACCCAATGAGGCAATGCCATTGTTTTATGTCTGCTGGCTATGTTTAATTGTGAAATTTCTATGCAGTAGGAAAGCTGAGAACCATTTAAGGGATGTGTCACTGATACCAAGTTTACCTAGGGCTTTAAATAGAATTAATTACTGTATGTATTGCTATTCAGCTATTGCAGCTGTCTCTGATGCCTATTGTTTGTTAGAGAGCAGGTCATACACACACACACACACACACACACACACACACATATAAATATATATATATATATATATATATATATATATATGGTTCCCCTTGACTTGATCGACACGCCAAAACACCGACGCTCAGAAGACTGACTCCAGAAGACCGATGAAACAGATGATCAACAAGGTGAAATCCCGACAGCCGAAACACCGACATGGGCAACATGTGAGCGCGACTCGGTAAGTGTCCGATAGTGAAGATTTAGCATTAGGGAGCGGACAGGTAAGTGTGGGATAGTGAGGGATTTAGGGTTAGGGTTAGGGTGTGGGAAAGGTGAGTGTGCGGTAGTGTCGGACTTAGGGTGTGGGTAAGGTAAGTGTGCGATAGTGACAGAGTTTAGGTTTAAGGGCGGGATAAGTGAGTTAGGGTTAGGGTGCGGGTAGGGTAAGTGTGCGATAGTGATGGACTTTAGGTTTAGTGGTGGGTTAAGTGAGTTAGGATTAGGGTGCGGGTAGGGTAAGTGTGCGACAGTGACGGACTGTAGGTTTAGTGGCGGGTTAAGTGAGTTAGGGTTAGGGTGCGGGTAGGGTAAGTGTGTGGTAGTGTCAGACCTTAGGGTTAGGGTTTGGGTTATGATTAGTGCATGTATAGTTGTGTGTAATGTGTAGTTTACGTTTTGTGTGTCGGTGTTTTGGGTGTCGGTGTTATGGTGTTCGGTTTTGTGAGTTGTCGGTTTTGTGTGTTTTCGGTCTTTTGGTGTCGGTGTTTTGGGTGTTGGCTTTGTGTTGTGTCGGTGTTGTGATAGGGATCCATATATATATATATATATATATATATATATATATATATATATATATATATATATATATATATACACACATACACACATGGATCCCTGTCATATGATAGAAACCTCATTTGACTAAGACCATAAGACTGAAATTTCAAAAGGCTGAAAAGTCAGTTGACTGAAACCCATAAGACTGAAACCCATAATACTGAATTTCAACATACTAAATTGTAACTGGACCATATAAAATAAGACCATCCAATGTGGGGGGGTGTGTGCCCCCCACACCCCCTCAACTATATGTACTAATCCCAGGATCGCACTACAGTGGGGAAAAGGGCATATACCTTTCACTTTTTCCCCACTGTAGTGCGATCCTGCAGTTAGTATATATAGTTGGGGTGTGGGGGGGGCATAGCCCCCCACATAGTCTGGTTTTATATGTTCCAGTTTAAAATGTAGTATGTTGAAATTAAGTATTATGGGTTTCATTCTTATGGGTTTCAGTCAAATGAATTTTCAGTCTTTTGAAATTTCAGTCTTATGGTCTCAGTCAAATGAGCTTCAGTCAAATGAGGTTTCTGTCATATGATAGGGATCTCTCTCTCTCTCTCTCTATATATATATATATATATATATATATATATATATATATATATATATGAGCAATAGTCTGAAGTCTGATGATAAAGTGTTTATTTTTGCTTTTTTGCATTTTGTTACTGAAACAACAGTAGCTTCTTTCCAAGTATGTGAGATAATGCCTGTAGTAAGGGTTAGATTATAAAGGTTGCCTAATAGTGTGCAGATATGATGGGATGATAGTATGTATATAGTGCTGGGTGCTTAACTGGTTTGTAGGTGTTAATAGTTTGTAGTGCTTTTATTATTTGTCTAGATGCATTTGAAATAGAAAGATTGAAGTTCAGACAGGATAAGACTGTCAGTTATTTTGAAGGGTTTTGGAGATTTGGAAATGAGAATTTTACTGTTTAGAATGCCTTAGCAAAGGCTGGTGTGTTTATTGCTAGAGGGCTCTAAGTTGTATGCAATTACTCATGACTAGGGAGCCAGAACCACACAATAAGACTCCAAAGAAACACACTGCAGCCAAGGACAGGACCTCAGATAGAAACAGTTCTCTTTATTGGATACAACCACAATAAACGTTAACTGCTTTTGCGACGGCAATTAAAGCTAAATGTATCTGAGTACCCTGGCCTGAATGACTATAATATAATGTATTGCTTACTAAAGCACAGGGACATTGAGGGTTAATGTTTTTTAATTGTTTTCTAATTGTTTGATTGTTTTTTAACTTTGATGGGTTGAGTATGTGTTTGAATAATATTTAAACTTGATCTATGCAGTTGTTTTTTGTTCTGAAGACGTCCCGTATAATTTTATGGGGGATGAAAGCGCTTAACATTTATTGCGGTTGTATCCAATAAAGAGAACTGTTTCCATTTGAGGTCCTGTCCTTGGCTGCAATTTTTTTTTCTTTGGAGTCTGTATGCAATTGCTTTCAGGGTCTTCCAGAATTGTTTGGGAGCATGAAAACAGAGTGGTTTATTTATAATTTATGTGCCTTTGGCAGAATTGGTAGCAATGAATGCCTGAGGCTTTTATTCTGCATATGAGAATTGTTTTGTTAATATTAGAGGAGTCTACTTTCCAGAGTGTCCAAGTCTTTGTTTTAATAAAGTTCTAATATCTGGTGTTAACCAAAGACATAAGTACCTTTCAGTTTTACTTGCCTGAGAGGAAAAGTGTTTTTGTGGGGTTTGAGAGTACTAAAGATACAGTGAGGGTAATAACTGGGTTGGTACCATTAATTATTTCATCCTAGTGAATTGAATTAGGTTCTATGTCTGGTATATGTAGGGCAAAGTCAAAGTTGTGTCTAGAACAGATAACAACTGGCTTTGGTTTAGGTGATTTGAATGACCAATATGACATAATACTAAGAGAATTAAGTAAGATTGATTTATATTCCACTACCTCTGTTGGAAGTTTGTTTTGATAATATCAATTAAAGAGCAGGGGATTGACTGAGGGGTAATTACTGAAGGCTGATGTATTAGTTGCTTGAATCTATATTTGTAAACTGTACAGTGCAAATGCATTTTTGAGGACTTAACCATGTGAGGTTTAGATCTCCAAGTAAAATGAGTTTTGTATTCCCTAATCTTTTTATAAAATGGGTCTATGTAATGGTCACATAAACTTAATGTAGCTTGGAGATCAATGTATAGTAAAGCTATGTTAAATTTCAAGACATTACATCATGTTATTTGCATCATCAGCAAGTTCAGACTTGTGCCATTTTCAAAGATGTTTGTAGTAAGCAGTGTGGCTTGTATGTTACAGGTATATTCATGAAAAATCTTACTCCTCCTCCTCCCCCTTTTCTTCGTGTTCCAGGTCTGTTGGTGAAGAAATAGTTATGGTTTTCCTCTAGGAATATAGACACAGCGATGGTCTTTTAGTCATGAGTCAATATTGATTAATATTTGGGGGTTCTTTTGAATGACCAAAGCCTCCAGTGTTACTTCTTTTTATTTATCATGTTTGAAATAGGTTATTTATATTGTTATGCTGTGAGATTTGTTATACAGAGGGGTGCAGTCATTAGTTTGATTTGTGAGTGGTGGTCCCATGTCTAGTTCAATGTCTCCAGTTTTAATAAGAGTAAATATGGTTAGAATAAAAGATGGGGGAAGTACAATTAATAGAAGTATGTGCCATGCTAATATAGATAGTCTGGGATAATCCTTTTGTGAGGTAACGGTAGCATGTGTTTTTGTACCATCCACCACTGAGTACATTAATGGTGTGCTGGTGTTTGCATGGAATGCAGTAGGTTATGTTAGATGGATAAGGGGCTAGTATTTTGTGTAGAATAAGATCAGTTGATATAACGATATTTTAAGAAGACTAATAGTAGTAGTTTAGTCAACATTTTTATGGTGTTAGATATTGTTATACTTAGACTTTTTCCTGCAGTATAATTGATAACTAAATGTGTATAAGTTTTAACGTTTAATACGTTGTAATGTCATTGTATCTGGTTGTGAGTAGTGTACAATATGTGAATGCTGTGATCAATAACATATGTTAGAAGAAGTATTGTGTTTATATAGGGTTATCTGATGTAACTTTAAAGGGTGTGTTAGTTTGTAAGAGGATTGAGCAAAGTGGGTGTAAGTGTAAAAGGGGCAGATATACTAGGTAATGGAGGTGGTGGAGTGAGAGGGACCATTTCTCCTACTCAGCAGGAGTCAGTCAACCTGCACATTGCACAGTACCACAAAGCAACTGAAAACAATGTCTGAGGTAAGATAACATCTTTTTTATGAACAATATTTGTTATTTTAAATTGCAGAGCTCAGACAATGCATATGAGATAGACACTGCTTAGCCCTAAACAATGGTACTTTAATGGTCACACCTATCTGCAGGACAGCAAATGGGAAGACCATGCTGTGTGTGCTAAGCAAACACCAGGCAGATGGCTACAGCTCTGGATGAAAGAGCGACAACAAGCCTTATTTTCTCATTTGTATTTGCCTAATATAATTTAGGCCCATAGAAAACCAACAGGAATAAGTGACAGCTGTATGTACCCTGCAAAACACACAACTGTATTATTGAAATTATAAAAAAAATTAAGACAAACTAGACTATATAGGGAAAATCCGTGGTGGTGGTGCTGTGGTAGCATTATTGCCTCACAGTAAGATGCTGTCTGGTTCGACTCTCAGCTAGAGCGTCTTCTGCGTGGAGACATGCGTGAATAAGTGTTCCTTTGTTGAAGGTTGTGCGTCAGGGCTGGCAACTCAGTACGTAAAAATCAGCTGCCAATCATTAGCAGACCGGAGTTCCGCTGTGGCGACCCCTAACTGGGAAAAGCCGAAAGACACAACAACACTATATAGGGAAACAGACTTAGAGCAGAAAACATATGTTAACTACTGCTAGAGCATCTGTGCATGATTCTGATAAAGCCTTGGGTATGTCTATTTAAATTACTATTGCTATATCAGTAGGGCATATTTTATATTTTTTGATCCCCAGTAATATTGAACCATTGGCTTGTATCTTAGTTCAGAGTCACACTGTGGGGGTCTTCTTCAACTAACAGCATGAGATCAGACTGCTGCAGTCTTGAGCTGCCCCTTTTGATGATAGAAAGTAATGAGAAACATTGTCAGATTGCCACATTTTACCCTAAGGAGAATTAAGAACACAGAAGTCTGCACTCTTATGTCATTGACTAGAACAGCATTTACTAAACTTGCCAAATCAGTGTTCATTAATAGGCAATTTATCTATCTATCTATCTATCTATCTATCTATCGATCTATCTATCTATATATCATCTATCTATCTAACATGCAAAATAGCTGAATGTAATGCAGGTGTTCTGATATATATAACACTTGGTAACAGAAGCAAATAAGGTGCAGTACTTCAGCAGATAATTATAGTAACGTTTGCACAGTAATATGGTCACACATCCAATATAAAACCACAAACATGATCATAAATGCTAACACATTCTAATAGGAGATGTATGCAGGCTCACTTGTTTAGTACATGTATGCATACACTTTAGTCTAACTGTATCTCATATGCTTGACATAGTGATATAATAGGTATTAGCCACATCTAACATGTACCTGAGATCTAGGTATGTTGTTCTTTGTTGTATTTCCTTAATTAGAGCAAGACTACTAAATGGTATGTGGGGAACAGCAATATGTGGTTATGCTAAGGGCAATTATGTTAAGATTGTAAATGAAGGGTTGATAACCAATCATTAATTCACAGCTACATGCAAAATTAAGCTTAAGCACATTAAACTATGATCAAAGAGCAGGTACACCTCTAGCTCAGTAGGAGTCAAATCAGTCTGGGCATGCTCAGTAGCACAGTGTAATGAAGAACACTTCTTGAGGTAAGCTAACATTAGATAAAGTGGTGTTATCTTTATTTGTGAACAGCATATGTTAATTTAAATTCACAGCTCAGATGTGTATCTGACAGGGATGCTACCTAGCCGGGGGGGGGGGGGTTCTAATGATTAGACCACAGTGCAGAACAACAACAGGGAAGATCAGGCTGTATGTAGCATACAAATGCCAGGGAGGTAGCTACACTTTAAGATGAAATAGTAACATAAATAGGTTCATAGGAGGTAACTAAGCTAGCGGTCCTAGAGTCCTTACAGGCCTAGCCATGTTAATCCCAAGTTGCAATTGTCCTTTGTTAGATAAATAGATGTAATTCGCAGAGTGATTCTATAAATGCCAACTACCCCTGTCCATGAAGGATATGGGTGCCACCCTCAGAGTGAATTTGCAGTCTCCCATCCATTTGTCCAGGTTGCGCTTGAATAGGGTCAGTGAAGAGCTCTGCTTCACATGAATTGGAAGTTTATTTTAGAGGATTGTTAATCTCTGGGAGATATATCTGTCTTTCCAGCATGTTTTGTAGATGTCACAGGCTACGTTACAATCCCCAAAACGAGTGACTCTTGTGCCATTTGACTTGCAGATGTGCAGCATATCCATCAGGGCAGGGTCAGAGACTACCCTGAAGGTCAGGTAGAAGTCACCTCTCAGCAGCCTGTATGATACAGAGTACAATGACACAGCTCTCAGTCTATCCATCTAAGTCATGGTTTAGGGGCCCTGTATTTTTACATTGAGAAACCTCTGTGATTTCTCCAGCTGCTACAGGTGTCTGGTGAGGGACATGCAGAAGGGAGCATTGTAATCTATTAGTGGTCTGATGATGGTTGAGTACAGTGGAGTTGTAACATCCTTAGACCTGGATATAATGCCCTTACTTATGAGATATGCAATGTAGAAGGCTTGCCTCACCACTGTGGAAACTTGGTGATCGAAGTTCAGATTGCTGTCTACCTAGGTTCCCAGATCTTGCACCACTGGTTTTGAACTTGGGGGGGTCTGTCAATATTGCAATTGGCAGGGAATTCTACTTTACCAAAGGTGATAATAATCCACTTTTTTGCAATTAGTTTTAGACTGTGGTTTTGGCACCACTCATTTGTTTGTGTTAGCCCCTCCTGTAATACGTTAACATCATTGAGGGACTCAATGACTGTACCCAATTTGCAATTTTCAGTGAGCTTGGTAAACCAAAGGCCATCTACTTTAGCCTGGACTTCTAAGAAATAGATTCCAAACAGTAAAGGGCACAGTACAGATCCTTGTGGTATGCCACTGGTGATGGGTATACTGGTAGAGGCGGAGTCACCAGCTTTGACAGTATGTCTTCTCTCTGTGAGCCAATTAGCTACCCATCTTGTGATGTAAGTGTTAATCCCCACTGAGAAAGTTTCTCAATGATACTTGAGTGGGGAGTTGTGTCAAAATTCTTGGCTAGGTCAAAATAGGCAGTATGCAGTGTCTTACCTTCATCCATGGCTTTGGTGACTTTCTCAAAGAAATCTACCAGGTTTAATATGCATGATCTACCCTTAGCAAAGCCAAACTGGGTTGGGTCTAGAGTTTGAAGGTAACCTATTTCCTTGTTGACAAGGTCCATGATAATTCTTTCCATGGCCTTGCAGATGAGGCTGGTTCGACTTATGGGTCTATAGTTCCAAGGGCTGGCTGATGTCCCCCCTTTGTGCAAGGGGATTACTGTTGCTGTTCTCCACTCTGCTGGAACAAAGACAGTTCTCAGGCTATGGTTAAAGGGAATGCCAAATGGGTCCACTAGCTCCTGTTTTAGATTGCTTTAAAAGCAATCTGGGATATTACCTAGTCTCATTGAGGCTGTGTTTTTGGCCTTGGAGAGTGCAGATATGGCCTGATCTCTAGAGATATTAGGCAGAGGACTCGTGCCAGGTATGCTTTGTGGTATGGCCGGTGGGGACAGGGGAGCAAAGTTTGTGCCAAATCTGTTAACTAGCACATTGGAAATTTCCTCAGGTACAGTTTGAGTGGTACCATCTGCTTCCAGTTTGGCACATAGCTGGGCATTCCCTTTTAGATTTTGGATGTAGTTAAAGAATGCCTTATAATTATCCTTAGCTAGGGATGCTGTTTTATCTTTGTAATTACCTTTAGAGAACTTTACAAGATTTCTGATTTGCTTGTTCAAGCTGTGGAGGGAATTCTTCCTCTGCTGAGTCAGTTCTCTCTTTTTCCTATACATCAGTTTCTTCCTTTTGTTATATAACCTGTTTATACTTGAGGTTCACCAGACTTGCTTGTTTTTTCAAGAGGACATGGTTTTAATCCAGTCAGATACAGCTGAGTCTATACAGTTGCTTAAGTGTTTATACAGGGTATTTGTGTACACATCTGCGTAGAAGTCATCGTTATCTGTGATGGGGGGGGGGTATAACACTTTTTGTACCATCACTTAGGCTGTAATTTGTTTTGGAAATGTTTTTAGTTCTTTTGCTGCTGTGTTAGTAACAGGTTCAATAGTTACTTTGAGTGAGACTGATTTATGGTCCAACTTTACTAGAGAGGACATCACATTTGGGGGATGCAGTGACCCCGCCTGTTGGTGAGCACTACGTTTGGGACATTTGAGCTCCTTGTGGGGGTGCAGACTGTCTGTTCCAGAGCATTTATATTGACAAAGTCCATGAACCTCTGGGAGAGTATGTTCCTGCTAATGTATGTCACCCAGTCGATGGAAGGATAGTTGAAATCTCCCATGACTAAGGTGTTGGGCTTTATGGTGAGTGACTCCAGTAAGTCCAGGTAGGTGGTGTGATTTTCTTGGTTCATGGTGGGGGAACTATAGCTAACAACAATATAGAAGAGTATTTTGCCTATAGTCAATTGGACATGGAGTAGTTTGAGACAGTCATATGATTCAACAGTCTCGAAGTGTACTTGTCTTTAATGAAGATAGATACACCGCCATCTTTGGTTCTTTCATACTCATTTTGAAGTCTGAACATGTGGAAGGCATTGTAACCTTGTATGGCCGGGGTGCTCTCCTTGGCCTTGAACCATGTTTCAGTGACTGCACAGATGTCAGCATCTTCCAAGGTGAGGAGTGCTTCCAGGGAGTGTAGTTTCATGTTTAGACTCCTAGCATTAAGCAGCATGACCCTGAGTTTGTCTCAAGTGGATGTTGTTACATTAGAAATTTTGTTGTTTTGCCATTGCCTAAAAAAGGCATTATGGGGGAGTCAAGTGCCTTTGCCAGTATCCAAAAGCCTAGAGAAGACAGGTGCAGACAATCTCTGGCAAAGCAGCATGGCCTGTCAACAATATCTTCCCAGGCTGACAGATACTGGATCCCCCTGGAATGACGCTACAAGCTAAACCAATTGTTGAAGTTGACCATTTTTTGTTTATATTGTGGCATCATCCTAGGTGAAGGTAGAATGCTGCTTAGGGCTAGGTTGATACCTGCCTGGGACACATAATATGTGAGTTCAGTCATGTCTCTGTTCATATAGTCCAGAGAGGTACGTCTCAAGTCGTTCACCCCAACATGGACTATGACAGAGTTATAACGGTACTTGTTGTCGAGTGACTTGAGTGCATGTGTGATTTCAGGGATCCTGGCAGTTGACGGGTAGCTGACTGTAACCTTCTCCTTGTCCAGACTGGTGAGGTGGACACCTGTTTGTTTCACTATGGAGTTGCCTAGGTTTTGAGGTGTTTTGCCTTAGGGGCTTATTTTCTGAGACACTGGTATATGCATTATTATGTGTAGTTATTTCTATTTGCATAAATGTGTGTGCAAGTGCTTTACATTGGGAGGTCTCTGATCTTTTCACAGGCTTCTAGTGAGTACCTCCTCATACGAAGATTTATGTGTCATGACCTCATTTTGTGTAAGAAGTGAAGTATGTGTATTGGCAACCTGTTTGATGGCTGCTTGTTGTTACATGAGAGAATTGATTCCAATTTCATATTGCAATTACATCTCTCACATAGTGTATTTGTTTGTTTTATGAGTAAGTGGTTGTCAGTACACATGAGGCAATTACTACATTGCCTCAGGATGCCCATGTCAATCAGGGTGGCCAGTGAAATTATTGGAAACTACCTGCCTATTATGGCAGATTTTTACTGTATGTACTATTAGGAAAGGGAGTGGGCTAGTTTGACTAGTCTTTGTACTAGGACTAACATAAGTGCTTCTTCTATTGATGGCTATGGATGATAAGTGTGCCAGAGCTGCTCAGTGTACCTGTAGTTCAGTAGGGAAGCTTGGGAGGTTCCACTGACAGATGTCTAGGGAGAAATTGAGTTTCATGGTATTTACATCTATACAGGGCACCACTGATCTCTGTTGCATGGTACACTGGAATGTGCAAATGTGAGGCTTAAATACAAGCAAAATTAAAACACTTTTAAGCTAATCTACCAATAGGAAAGCACACAATGAACCTTTCTCCAGCAGTCCCCAGCTCAGACAAGGCTGGATCCATATTCTTTTGCCATAAGGGTGCAGGGGAACCCTTCTTAATGTAAGATGACTGGTTTAGTGCTCAAGTGTACTAACAACAGACTGGATTCAGCAGATCTGAATCTAGTCTTTGATATCTAAGTATCAGAACAGCGCAAATCAAGTGCAGAGAAGTGCAAAAAATGCTTAGAGCCCTTTTGTGTGCTTTCTATCTCAGACAGACCAGGTAAACACCTACTGTCACTCAATGAATAATCCCAGTCCTCCTAATATAAACCACAGTAAAGGATGAAATGCTACCAAAAGTAAACTTAAACAGAAAATGTTACCACAAACAAGCTTAAAGATATAGATAGAGCAGTGTACTGTAAACCGCTCTGAATAAATGAGCCAAGAGCCACTCATTTGTACAGAATTTATAAAGACACTAATAAACAAGCTGATTAATAAGCCATCCAGCCAATAAAACGACATTCAGAAATTTCATGTGTTTCCCCAACCTAAACATACCAGGCTACTTCCAAGTGCACTAGATGGAAAATCCACTGACCTCTTTTGATATAAAAACAATTGTAAGCTAGAGTTTACAAAAACACTACTTTATCTAACAGCTAGCTAGATAATGAAGTCACATCAAGTAGAACAGACAATGGGAGGCAAAATTCACTTTTTCAACATAAGCACAAAGAAAGGCAAATAAATAATTCAGAATATCAACAGCAGTGTAGAAGCTCTCAATTTACAGTACGGGTGGGCTGCTTAAATTCACCTCTCATACAGAACAAAATCACCAGGCCAAGCAGATTTCTTAAAACAGAAAATAAAGTGAACCAGGTATCAGAAACAGCTGTATCAGTCACAGACAAAAAAAAGATTTATACAAGTTTCCTCACCCAGCAGGGAATCACCAGCAGTGCTTTAGTTTATACAGGCTTCAAATCTTTTCAGACAAAGACAGTAAGATGGTCATTGCATCCCAATCTCACCCTTGAGACAGGCTAATCAATAAGCTTTGCCAATTATTAACGATAGCTAATTACTAGGGTAGCTTTCTAATAAGCTATTCTAAGCCTAACCAATTTCCTTCTAAAGGTAAGAGTCAAACACTGTACCTTGTGCATGTGAGTCAAACACCTTAACCATTATTGCAAGCACCAAACAAGCCTTACTTTCCCATTTGTATCTGCCTAATATAATCAAGACCCTTAGAAAGCCAATGGGAATAAGAAGCAGCTGTACGCACTGAGCAGCAGGATTGTTAAAGGTGAAATTGTTGAACCAGTAGACAAAAGTAAAACCATTTGTATGCATAGACAGAGACAGCAGGGGGGTTTATTTATTCAACACTACAAATAAAAAATAAAAAATAAAATCCAAGCTATAAATGACCAGCAAGACCAGGATCTTCCACAATAAATATTTAATCCAACCTCTAGCACCTCGGCAGTAGCCTTCCAAGGAGAATACATACAGAGAAAATGCATCACATATTTATACAATAATATAAATTAATTAATCAATAAATCAATAAACCAATCTTTCAAACAATTCAACAATTAACCAATTAAAACATTTCAAATACAAAATTCATATAAAACTTTCAAATTACATTCTATATTAATGCCCCTAGGGGCTAAAGTGCTATATTTTAATATAAAAAGAGTTTCCTTATACAGCAGTTTTTTTCTTTACATTAATATTGTGCTGTAAACTAGGAATTTGTTCCAAAATTGTTCCTAATAAACCTTGTGGGTTGCTGCTATGATATTTTTTAAAATGCATTGCAAGCGGACTTTCTGTTTTCTCATTTCTAATGTCACTGACATGTTCCTGCATCCTAGTTTTAAATGCTCTTTTGCATTCACCTACATAAAACATTTCACATGGGCATTTTAGTGCATGCATAATGCTTTTTGTATTGCATGAAAACTTGGCATTAGGTTGAAAATGTATTCCATTAATACACTGAAATGTCCTACTTATATACTGACATGTTATACATTTACCACATGGATATGTTCCCAAAAAATCAGGAGTATAACTCAAACCTATACTAGGTCTTATAAATCTAGCATGAACTAGCATGTCCTTTATGTTTTTACCCCTTCTGAATGAAAACATTTAATTCTTATCAAGTATATCTACCAAATCCCTGTATTTAAACAAGGAAGTCCAATAGAACTTGATAATTTGTTTTACTTCTTCTGCCAAGAAATCATAAGTCATAACTGCATATATTTTCTTTAACTTATCTAATTTTTCTTTTGATCTGTCCTGATATTTGTTATTATAACCACTGCTAGACTTGCATATGATTCCTTTACTAACCTTGTCTAAGAATAGTAGCACTTCATCTGCACCCTTTTAATAAACAATTGTGATGTTTTCTATAGTTCACTGTTTACTTCATCAGTGTTATTACATAACCTCCTTACCCTAGTCAGTTCTCCATAAGGAAGAGATTTCAAAAGATGTGGAGGGTGACAACTAGTAGCATCCAAAAATGCAAGCCATCCTCAAATTTCCAGCATACTTTGGTGACAGTTTTCCCACTCTTACTTCCTTCTAGACTAATGTCCAGAAAATTCACTTTATTTCCCAACTGGAAACCATCAGATTTCAACATAAATCTATTTTTGGAGGTCATCCAGGAAGTTTGTAATTTCATCTCTACCCCCCTTACATATAAAAATTAAATTGTCAATGTATCTATAATATTTGACCACATACTTTTAAAAAAACTCTATTTGATAAAGAAATTCAAGCTCAAAGAATCCCATCATAATATTGGCATACCTGGGGGCAAATGCTGCCCCCATGGCTGTGCCCTTCAATTGATGAAATATTTGATTGTCAAATTCAAAAGAATTATTCTTCAAGCAGAATTCTACTAATTCTATAACATAATATGCAAGGGGACTATTTCCCAAGGTATTATGCAGAGTTTCTAACCCATACTGATAACTAATACTTGTATACAAACTTTTCACATCTGCTGTTAACCAATACATATCTTTAGTCCATTTCCGGGGTAATACCTGGTCTAGAAAATCAGCACTATATTTAATATAAGAACTTTGTTTAATGAAATATGGCAAAAGAAAACCATGCAGAAATATACCCATGTTGTTAAGAAAATAGTTACATGCCAACTCTATAGGACGACCTGGTGGATGCAAAATGTCCTTATGTATTTTGGACAAACAGTAAAATTTTGCCATCCCACAATTATCAGTGCTAAATCTTTTATCTACGTCACCCTTAGTAAAATATCCCAAATGTTTTCCCTTCTATAATAAATCTTTAAATTTATGCAAAGCTATTTCATATTCCCTAGTAGAGCACTTTTTATAAGTTTCAGCATCATTTAAATGATCAAGACACAACTGTATATATTGTGAAAAATGCATTACTACAACCTTATTCCCTTTGTCTGCTGGTTTTATGACAAGATCTTAATTTTTACTAACTTGTTGCAATGCTTTCCACTCTAATTTAGTTAAATTATATTTAATACACTGTTTTTTATTTTAATAAAATCTAAATATACAGATTCTACTGCAAAATCCACCATAGCTGCAAAATTCTGTATACCTTCATGTGTAAATGGTGGTATAAATTGAATTTTAACCAAAATCTTAGATGTATCTAGCTTACAATAAGCATTAACAACTTCTAAACTTCCACCACTTTCGTCATTTGAAGCACAGGAATAAAAACTTTCTTCTGAATCTTCAGAATAAGATGCACTACTATTTAAATTATTCACCATGCTGTTAGCATTCTGTTTATCCTTAAAAAAGCATGCTAGATGCAATTTGCATATCAAACAGAACATGTCTTTCTTAATTATATGTAACCTAGGCATAACAGTTGGAATAAATTTTAAACAATGGTTTAATGCAGAAAATGCAGTTTCACTTAATGTACAACCCGATAAATTCACCACATATGCATCAACATTACTCATTTGGTTATTATTGCACATTACAGTCTCTAAACAAGCCATTTTGGAATTAATTCCATCTACTTCTTTTGTACCTTTGTTGTACTGCTGACTATCCATCAAACTGTTGCCTATTCCCTGGTTCTGAGGTTGCATTACCACTTCTGGCTGTCTCTCTTTCTGCAAACTCAGCTCTTTTGTTCTTCTGAAATTGTCTTTGCAAAAAAACGAGCATCCTGGGCTGCTGGAAGACCAGGATAATCCCCAGATTCACTCTCCCACTCAGTAGAGACATCCGAGCCAACACTCGAGCCACTATTATGTCTCTGGTCTTCTTCCTGATCAGCAAACCGGATGTTCCTCTGTCGTCGCTTCTTATTGGTTAACCAGAAAAAGGCAGAACCACTACCGTAATCTTTGATGTCACGGTTCAGCTTGTATTTCTTAGTATTTAGAAATTATTTCTCAAAGTCTATTAGTTTATTTTGTATGTCCTGTAAACACTGTTCCATACGTTCAGCCCCTAATAGGGACTTACAAGTAGAAGCAATATCATTCTGAAGTATGACTTGTTTTAGTCTATCTCTCTCAACCAGTATATTAATCCACTCAATAGAGCATCTATGGGCAGTGTCTACCCACCTAAACTGAAATTTTTTTGTCATTTTCATCTTGCATTTCAAAAGGGGTAGTAGGATTTTTAAAGGCTCTTAAGCCACGAGGTGTAATATCTAGTTCCAAGTTTCTCTGTAAACTAAGATAATTCAAATGAACTGCCAGTTCTTTTGACATTAATTTGTCCAATTTATCAAATACCTCTTTTGTTTCTGCTGATAAAGAGTTGTCATCCAATACAGGAAAAAGGATTATTAGTTTTTTTTTGCTGTTCTTTTTGTAGGAACTTCTTCCAAAAATTAATCAGTTCATCCTGGGTTGGTCGAACACCTGTTCTTTCACCCAAAGGCATAGTAAATTGTTTTATGGTAGTCTGACTAGAATCCATAGAATCCAGCCTAAGAATCTTAGGCACTGTAGTGGAAGGATCACTGGACATAAATAAACTGCACAACAAATATAAAATAAAAAATAAAACCCAAGATATAAACGACCAGCAAGACCAGGATCTTCCACAATAAATATTTAATCCAACCTCTAGTGCCTCGACAGTAGCCTTCCAAGGAGAATACATACAGAGAAAATGCAGCACATATTTATACAATAATATAAATTAATTAATCAATAAATCAATAAATCAATCATTCAAACAATTAACCAATTAAAACATTTCAAATACAAAATTCATATAAAAAACTTTCCAATTACATTCTATATTAATGCTCCTAGGGGCTAAAGTGCTATATTTCAATATAAAAAGAGTTTCCTTATACTGGAGTTTTTTCTTTACATTAATATTATGCTGTAAACTAGGAATGTGTTCCAAAATTGTTCCTAATAAACCTTGTGGGTTGCTGCTATGATGTTTTTTAAAATTCATTGCAAGTGGAATTTCTATATTCTCATTTCTAATGTCCCTGACATGTTCCTGCATCCTAGTTTTAAATGCTCTTTTACTTTCACCTACATAAAACATTTCAAATGGGCATTTTAGCGCATGCACAATGCTTTCTGTATTGCATGAAAACTTGACATTAGGTTGAAAATGTATTCCATTAATACACTGAAATGTCCTACTTATATACTGACATGTTATACATTTACCACATGGATATGTTCCCATAAAATCAGGAGTATAACTTAAACCTATACTAGGTCTTATAAATCTAGCATGAACTAGCATGTCCTTTATGTTTTTACCCCTTCTGAGTGGAAAATTTAAATTCGTATCAAGTATATCTACCAAATCCCTGTATTTAAACAAGGAAGTCCAATAGAACTTGATAGTTTGTTTTACTTCTTCTGCCAAATCATAAGTCATAACTGCATATATTTTCCTTAACTTATCTAATTTTTCTTTTGATCTGTCCTGATATTTGTTATTATAACCACTGCTAGGCTTGCATACAATGCCTTTACTAACCTTGTCTAAGGATAATAGCACTTCATCTGCACTATAACCCCTTTTAATAAACAATTGTGATGTTTTCTATAGTTTACTGTTTACTTCATCAGTGTTATTACACAACCTCCTTACCCTAGTCAGTTCTCCATTAGGAAGAGATTTCAAAAGATGTGGAGGGTGACAACTGGTAGCATCCAAAAAATGCAAGCCATCCTCAAATTTCTGGTATACTTTGGTGACAATTTTCCCACTCTTACTTCCTTCTAGACTAATATCCAGAAATTTCACTTTATTTCCCGACTGGAAACCATCAAATTTCAACATAAACCTATTTTTTGGAGGTCATCCAGGAAGTTTATAATTTCATCTCTACCTCCCTTACATATAAAAATTAAATTGTCAATGTATCTATAATATTTGTTATTATAGGATTGTTAAAGGATGCAAAGTGTTGAACCAGTAGACAAAAGTAAAACCATTTGTATGTATAGACACAGACAGCAGGGAGGTTTATTTATTCATCCTACAAACACTCAACTGCATTATTAAAGGTGCAACAGGAGTATTTAAGACAAAGGAACCAGACATCCACTGGGAGAAAGCAACTAACAACTGCTAGGGTACACAAGTACAGTTCTAACAAAACTTGTGTGTGTGTGTGTGTATGTGTGTGTGTGTGTGTGTGTGTGTGTGTGTGTGTGTGTGTGTGTGTGTGTGTGTATTTAAATTACACAGTTAACCATACATGAGTGGGGTGTAAAACTATGTTTTTGAGTTTCAGCAATACTGTCCCTTCAGGACATACCTTCATTTGTTGTACAAGCAGTCCTGAATGAGAATGCTAGAGTTAGAGGTGCCCTTTTGGAAGATAGACATTGCAACTAAGGAACAGCATCAGATAGTTTACACTTTCTTCTGCATATATGTTATCTGCCTTGGCTCCTGTCTTTTCTGTATAATATACATTGATATGCAAAATGGAAGAAGTTATGTCTCCCATAGATGGAAGACAGATCAGCAATGATAAAGGGTCAGAGAGATATTATTCGGTGAGTGACAGTCCCAGAAATGGATAAAGGCCTACCTTCAGAAAGGAGCATTAAAATACAATAACACAATTATAGTCAACCTATTTCTTTGCTACTTTAAGTAAAAGAAAGTTGTTGATGAGGCATCCCTCTTCCTCAATATACTCCACTGGCTCTCTAGCTAATTAGCACATAGCTCACTTCTCTGTAGCAGACCAGAGATGAGAAAGTTCTCCAAGGCTTACAGTGTCTGCTTCCTGGGCTAATAAAAAAGAAAGGCAGCAAAAGTTGCTTGCTCTCTCTTCTGAGATAATGAGCTAAACCATCAAAAAAATGTTGTAGGTCTGTCTTCTTGCTGCTTTATGCTGCTGATGTATTAATAAATAATATATACTACACTCTTTGTTGCCCTGTTACCCATGTCACACTCTCATTATATTTATTCCACTATACAAACAATAGTGAATTCCCCGATGGCAGGAAACCGATGAAGGCAGTCTCACAATATTGAATGAACAATAAGTCTCAAGATGTCACAAAATAATCCTCTCGCAAGACTCTGCAGTCCATAATAAAAAGAAGTGAATTTATTTACACAAACACAATACAATTCGATTGAGCGCTTTCATTTCCTGACCGGAAACTTCATCAAAATAAATGTTGTTGCTACACAAGGGCTTTTATACATCTTCTAATTAGTTAGTTAATTGATTAATTCAATAATTGATGATTTAAAGAAAACAATAATTGATGGTTTTAAAAAAACACAAGCACAATTGGTAACAAATAGTGACAAATAGTGTTGCCTTGAAATTAAGGGTTTGAAAGTTACAAGAATGTTAAAAGATAAAAGTTAAAAACAAGAGATAAACTGACACATAATTAAATAACACATAGGTACGCTTGTATACTGTTGTTGGTTTTATAGTATGTAACTTAACAATAAAAGTCACATAGTTAGTAAAAAGATACAAATAAACTCATTCCTGAAAAAAATATATATTCCTGAAAAAAAAATATATATATGTACATTATTTGTGTTAGTGTATTCGTGAAAAAAATGTAAAAAATATTCATACAAAATATATAAAAAGGCATATATATATATATATATATATATATATATATATATATATATATATATAAATTATACATATATCCATAAATTTAAAAACCATGGGTTTCTTATATGTAAATTGATTTGCATGTTAAGGTTGAAAATACGTTAATTTACATGATATAATTAAAGTACTTTACAAAAATTTCTCATATGTAATCTCATAATAAAAAATCCCATAATAAAATATCTCATATGTAATCTCATAATAAAAATCTCATATAAAATCTCATATATAAATTCGTATAAACCCATATGCAAATCTCATAGTATATCTCATGTGGAACATTTCATAAAACAGTGATAAATAGGAAATATGATAAGTAAAAGAGTCTTGCGAGAGGATTATTTTGTGACATCTTGAGACTTATTGTTCATTCAATATTGTGAGACTGCCTTCATCGGTTTCCTGCCATCGGGGAATTCACTATTGTTTACTGGTCTTGTCTCAACTTGTTTCCCGTATCTTCCATTTATTCCACTATATTCTTCTCTTGTAAGACCGGTTATTTAATACAATGCGCCTTTCAGTATGTACCTCGCAAAGCACATGCAGCAGCTAGAAAGACCACAGAGATTCCTCACCCGGGGAATCCAGAGCCTCAAACATCTACCCTACACAGATAGGCTAAAAGACCTGGCCCTCTACTCATTCCTACAAACTCCTCAGAGGTGACCTCTGTCTGGCATACAAAGCAATCTCAGACCATGCACTGATGGGACTGCTGCATGTCCACAAGTCAAGCTCCACTCGAGTAACCCACACGCAAGACTTCAACTTGGTCAGTGACATCAGTAGGACTTGTTGGCAGGACAGATTTGTGTCCCAGAGACTCCCCCTTTTGTGGAATAGACTCCCTCTCCATATAAAGTACCTCATTAAACCTTTTTAAGCGCAACCTGGATAACTGGATGGGGAACAGAAAATATATCCCTGGGATTCCACCAATGTCCATGCTGGACAGTAGTATAGGGTGCTGACTTCATAGGTTCATAGGTTCATAGGTTCATACTAGGCTATCTGCCCGAGGGCATTTACAAGCCTAGCCCATAGTTTTGTGGCTTACGCCACCCCTTTAGTATGGGGAACTATACCCATTATTTTGCTGTGCCTCTGTCGAGCAGTGACACTGAGGTAATCCCTGGGGTATATCTGCGATCTCCCATCCATTGGTCAAGATTTCTCTTGAACAAGGCCAGCGAGGTGCTCTGCCTCACATATACCGGGATTTTGTTCCACAGCATAGGGAGTTTTTGGGTGATGAATCTATCCCTCCAGCACGTCCTATTAATAGCCGTGTCAAGGTTTAAGTCTCCCGCCCTTGTGGCTCTGATGGATCTAGATTTTTTGAGGTGAAGCATATTCATTAAATCTGGGTTTGACATGGCCTTGTATGTTAGGCAAAGGTCACCTCTGAGCAGGTGGCGACTGAATAGAGTTGAAGTTCTTTCAGTCGGGCAGCATAGGACAGATGTTTGAGACCCTTTATCCTTTTGGTGAGGAACTTTTGTGGCCTCTCAAGCTGCTGCAGGTGTCGGGTTAGATACATTCCGAATGGGGCATTGTACTCAATCATTGGTCTGATGAGTGATGAGTATAGGGAGACTATGACCTCCCTTGATCTAGATGAGAATCCCTTCATGATAAGGTGGGCAATGTAGAAGGTCTTCCTAACTACTTTGGCTACATGGGTGTTGAATGACAGACTACTATCAACTTGGGTCCCCAGGTCCCTGATAACTTCTTCTGTGCTCAGTGGATTGCCACCTATTTGGTAGCTAGGGGTAACCTTGTTTTTCCCGAAGGGTATGACTATGCATTTTTTGGCATTTAACGTTAGGCCATGGCTCTGGCACCAGTTATCCGTTTCTGTGAGACCCTTCTGAAGGATATCTGTGTCAGATGTGTTTTCTACTATGGCCCAGTTTGCAGTCATCTGCAAACTTTTCAGCCATAACCCTCCTGTGTTTGCTTGTACTTGGAAAAGTAGATGCCAAACAAGAGTGGGCCCAGGACTGAGCCCTGTGGTACACCACTTGTGACAGGCTTTGAGTCTGACATGGCGCCAGCAACTCTGACCCTGTGGGTTCTGTCACTCAGCCAGTTTGCAACCCATCTTGTGATGTATGGGTTAACATTTAAGCTGATGAGTTTTTCAATGATACCCGAGTGGGGTATTGTATCGAAGGCCTTCACCAGATCGAGGTAGGCTGTATGGACTGCCTTTCCCTCATCAATGGCTTTGGTGACTGTTTCGAAAAAGTCAACCAAGTTTAGAAGGCATGATCTGCCTTTGACAAAGCCAAACTGGGATGGATCCAAAGTCTGCAAATTCCCTATGTCTTTATTTATGAGGTCCATTATGATCCTCTCCATGGCTTTACAGATAAGGCTTGTCAAGCTAATGGGCCGGTAATTTCCAGGGTCGGTGGAGTCACCACCTTTGTGAAGTGGGACCACAGTTGCAGTGCGCCACTCCCTGGGTACATATCCAGAGGTAAGACTATGATTAAACAGCTGTCCTAGCTGTGGGTTTAATTCCTCGTTGAGTTCGTGGAGCACACAGCCGGGGACACCATCAGGTCCCATGGATGCTGTGTTTTTTGCTTTGGAGAGAGCAGTTCTCACTTGGGCGTTGGAGATGTTTGGGGGGCTGCAATCGCTTGGTATAGATATCTCTCCTTTTGGGAGGGAGGGGAGAAGTTTGCACTGAACCTGTCAGCCAGTATGTTGGCAATGTCTGTAGGATCAGTAATCTTCACATCATTTTGAACTAGTTCTGAACATATCTGGGAGTTTCCTCCCAGGTTTCTAACATAGCTAAAGAAGGCCTTATGATTGTCTTTTGAGTCTATAGCTATTTTTCTCTCAAAATTTGCTTTGGATGATTTTATGAGAGCTCTTAGTTTTTACTTATAGTGATCAAGGGTGTCTTACCTTTTAAGGATTTTGCTCTATCTTGTAGTAGCTTCCTCCTTTTGTTGTAGAGTTTGTTTATGGCTGGGGTCCACCAGACTGGACGCTTGCCTTTGGTACAAAGAGTCTTTGTTTTGCTTGGGATTGCCTTATCCATGCAGTCCTGCAGGTGCTGGTAGAAGGCATTTGTAAGTGATTCAGCGGCTTGAGTACTGTTTTCCCGGCTCGGGGCCTTAAAGGAGACCACACTAGTCTTTAGAAGTGTGAAGTCGGCTTTGAGAAGTTCTTTACTGTGGTCTTTTTATTTCAGGTGGGGGTGGGATGAGGACCTCCAGCGAGATTAGTTTGTGATCTGATCTCACCAGTGAGGGGTATACTTCGGTGTTGAACATTGTGCTCCCATGTTCGTGATGATGAGATCAAGTATGTTTTCTCCTCTTGTGGGGATGGTGACTAGTTGTTCCATGGCATTTGAGTTTATGAATTCCAGGAACTTTTGGGCTAGGGTGTTTGGGCTTGAGTAGTGTACCCAGTCTATATTAGGGTAATTGAAGTCACCTAGTATGATGGTGTTTGGTGATACATTTATCCCCTCTAGTGTTTTCAGGAAGGCCATGTGAGGTTCCTGAGTTTGTGAGGAGGCCTGTAACATGCTACAATTTGCAGAGCAGTCTTGCCTATGGTTAATTGCACCTGGATGGTTTCCGATGCATCGTGCGTTGCCACCAGTCTGGAGGTGTGGGTGTCCTTGATGAATATGGATACCCCCCCTCCTTTCTTGGTGTTTTCCGGATTTTGGGGCCGGACGCATGATATGAGGTAAAACCTGATAGTGCTGGGGTGCTCTCAGGAGCCTTGAACCAGGTTTCTGTCACAGCACAGACATCGATGTTCTCCATACTGAGAAGGGCCTCGAGTGCGTGCATTTTGAGATTTAGACTTCTGGCATTGAGCAGCATTACCCTTAGTTTTTTCCTTTTTGTGTTCTAGGGTGGTAGGTTTAGAATTTGAGCCTTGCCTAAAAAGGCACTATGGGGTGGCAAGAGCCTTTGCCAATATCCGCCATCCCAGGGGTGACAGGTGCAAGCCGTCCCTTGCGAAGCAGCGTGGCTTGTCCAGCATGTCATCCCAGGCAGACAGACATTGGATCCCCTTTGAATGACACCAGAGTTTAAGCCAATTGTTAAAGCTGATCATCTTATCTCTGTATTGTGGCATCATTCTTGGTGAAGGTAGGATACTGCTCAGGGTCAGGGTCATACCTGCCTGGGCTACATAATCAGAGAGCTCCTCAATGTCTCTTTTCATGTAGTCCAAGGAGGTACGTCTCAGGTCGTTTACACCAGCGTGGACAATGACTGAGTCGTATTTGTACCTGCTGTTGAGAGACCTGAGTGCATGCGTTATGTGGCGGATTCTAGCGCCCGACAGGCAGCTTACTGTGACCTTCTCCTTACTCAGTCTGGTGAGCGGGACGTCAGTGTGTCTGACTATGGAGTCACCAATGACTAGTGTGTCTGGCATTGTGTTTGGCCTTAAGGGCTGTGACTGTTTGACACTCTGACTGTGTGGTCTATGTGTAGCAGGTGTTGTGTTCTGAGGTGGTGGTTGTTTGGGTGTCTGCTTTGGTGGCCTCTGCTGTTTTGGTAGATTTTTGATCAGAGCCTCCAAGTATGTCTTTGTGTGTTTATGTGTATGATTTGAGGTTGAGATGGTACTATGTGAGACTGGGTGTATAGTGTGTGTGGTAACCTTTTCCTCCTGACTGGTCTTGTCAGTCCTATGTTGAGAGAGCTCAGCCTCCAGTTTGGCCGTATAGTTGCATCTCTCGCATGTATTTGTGTTTTGTGGGAGGAGGAGAGGGTTGTCTGTGTACATGAGGCAATTGTAACATTGCCTCAATATTCCCAGGTTCACCAGCTGAGCAGGAGAGGACACTAGCAACTGATCCCTCGACATGCTAGAAGGACTAGACAAAAAAACTTTAAAAGAGATTCTGGGGGACGTGGGTGACCGAGAAATGGGGGTTTGCCTTTTTGGGGTGCTATCTATAAGAGTGCCGTAACAAGGTAATAAGTACTGTAGGAGCAAGTGCTAGGTTTAACAGATAGAGAATAGTCTACTTGGAGTCAAGTAGAGATGATCTTTTTAGTTATAGGATACACTGATTAGATCAGTAGTATAGTTCTAGGAAGGTAGTTTTAAGGGAAAATTTGAAGAGTGGACTTTAGGTAGCCCAAATAGTTTAAACCTGTTTAACTGGCGCTGCCCTAGTGTGCAACAGTGGCAACTCCGTGCTAAATCGCGCTAATGCGCGCTAAAGCGTGCTTTATAGCAGGGGGCTGAAAAGACAGGAAATGACCCAAAATGGCCAATAAACTACAAGTTACTGCCTTAAACCACTCCTCTGAGGACAAACAGGCAGCTCAGTACTCCCTACTCCCACTAGTGAGTAAAGAAACTACCCCTTGACCAAACAAGGAAAATGGAGAAAACAGGAACCAAGACAAAGCCCAGGGATCAGCAAAATCTGATCACTGGAACAAACTATTAGGAAAGTATGGAAAACAAGAGTATTTTTTTTTTTGTTTTTTTCAGATAGGCAGAAAATACAATAAATGCTGTGTTTTTCGACTAAATGCTATCAAAAGCTAGTACACTTGAGTGTATTAGCCTGTTGTTTAACTTTTAAGCAAAACTTAAACAAGCAAGTGCAATAAACAATTCAAGCTATTAAAAACAGTAAAAACAGGTAATAGCAGAATAAAACAGGCAGAAATAGCAATCGAAAGGCTTAAAAAGTCGAAAATGCAGAAAAAAATACTTAGAATCTGGAAAGTTTGTCTTTTCTGGAACATGGGCTAAATTCTTGGCGAGGCTTCTAAGGGCCTCAGGGTCACTAGCCTAGTAACTCCCTATGGTCCTATGATCCTGTAAACCAGCTTTTTTTCACATGTTTAATTGCCACTGGCCTGGCTCTTGGCTATGGTTGATAAAAGGTCCCTGGACAAGTTCCATTAAATGGTTAAGAAACAAATAAGTAAACAAGTAATTAAATAAACTTGTAATACAACCTCCAGTGAAATGAAAAAATGTATATATCTGCTCATATTGCATATTTCTCTAGCTTTTAGCACATGAAGATATTTGATAAAGGGTCAGATTCAATAGCAACTTATTCTTGGGGTAGTATGCTATCCCAAGCATTTATTCAAAGACAGAGTCAGGTATCCACTGTCCTTTTGTTAAATGCCATTGCAAAACTGCAACATATCAGTGTTTTACATTATAATCAATGGGACTATGTGCTATTGGTAGATCTCTGCGTACATGTTGGCAGTGGTACTAGAGACATTACATGATGTATAGGCCAAATACCTGCAATACCAGTATTGACATACAGGAGGGGCTGTATTGTGGCTGGTATGAAGTAGTGTTTCAATAGTACTGCATGCCTGCTTGGTTAAGTAGTTTGGTCATTTGTTCCTTCATACACTAAGGATGATTGAAAATACTTTTGTTTTTGATATTTGAACTCTGCTGTTGTAGTGCACCCCCACAGTGTCTCAGAATTGTAATAGCACCCCTACAAATGCATGCAGGAAAGAGTTTTCTCTATCTTGCATGAAGTGTTGTGACCAGCATATGTAAGGTACAGTGGGGATGTCTGTTTCAGCTATTCACAGCAGTAATGGACTGGGCTTGGCCATCATCAAAGTATGCCAGGAAGAGGCAATGATGTCCATTTATACTGACTGTTTCTGAATCTGATTAGATCTTATTAGTTGGTTCTGATATAACAAGTATCCTAGCATGTATGGCATTGACATAATGTCAGGTGTTGCTGACATGATGTTATAATAATGAGAAGAAGAGATTTTGTATTAAGGGTGGGGTTACAGACTGGAGGAGAAGGAGGTCATTCTTTACACTCCCCTGATCATTTCTGAATCCAACCCAGAGAATTTTGGGATTAAAAAATGGAGTAAAAGTGTTTACTACTATTATGTTTGCCCCCCCCCCAATAAATCAGCACATTTTAGTAATGAGCTCTGCAATGCTAGACATCCAAAAAAAGTACTGTTATATGTACCTTTGCCAAGTTTGATGTGATTTGAAAAATACTTTGAAAACTAAAGCTAAATAACAGGGGTCTATATTACGATAGCAAAATGGCTGAACACTGAACGCCATTTCATCAACATATAAATAACGGACTACAAGTTATGCAAATGGCGAGATCACCGATTTATTTTTTTCCTAGGGAAAAAAAATTGCTTGGCCATCGCTGTGAATTTGCCCTTTTCCCCAGTGTAGTGCAATCTCAGAGTTTGTATATTTAGTTAGGGGTGGTGTGGGAGCACAGCTCCCCACATTGGGGTGTGTAGGGGGCAAAGCCCCACATTTTATAATGTTTAAACTGGTGTGTCATGTCTGGTTGGCCTACCGATTTTTTTCCCTAGGAAAACAATCAGTGATCTGGCCATTTGCAGAACTTGTAGTTTGCTAATTATGTGTCTATGAAACGGAGTTTGTTGTTTAGCCATTTTGGTGTCATAATATAGACTCAAATAACAGAAATGTACAACTGCACACATTTAGAAAATGTTTAATATGAAGAATCATTTATGCCTCATGGATTCGAAGGTTCAAGATTATTGCTGAGTGGCATTTTAATATATTACCAGACATGAAGCTATTAAAATAACCTTCCATAAAATTATTGGGAGCATGGCTAAACTAATCAGTAGAGCTTTCTCTGAATGCCATATTGCCAAACTCATAACAAACAATTCTTGTTTATTTGACTATTTTAAGTACATTACTGTACAGTCCCAACTGTAGTGGTGGTGCTGCGGTAGCGTTGTTGCCTCACAGTAAGATGTTGCCCTGTTCAATTCTCAGCTAGAGCATCTTCTGTGTGGAGATATGCATGAATGGGCGTACCTTCATTGAAGGTTGTGTGTCAGGGCCAGCAACTTGGCATGTAAAAACCTACTGCCAATCATTAGCAGACTGGTGTTTTGCTGTGGCGACCCCTAACCGGGAAAAGCCGAAAGACACAACAACAACAACTATTATATAAATATAACCCCTTAAATGGGGTTAAGGAAGTATTCACTTAACCCAAGGAAGTATTCCCTTATCCTAAGGCTGAGTTATCCTACAATTAGTACATTTAGAGTCAAAAGTGCATGGGGTGCAGACAGTTATTTGGTGTTTTTAAATACAATTTGCAATAGTCAACAGTTTTGATTATGTGTGGATTATTATTCCCCCTAGATAATTGATATGCATCCAAATTATCCATGTAAACATTATGTCATTTTTATTGTAGTGTGGAAATCTGCCACATTTAGAGTTCTACAGCTGTAAATCTGTAGCTATTGGTAAGTGTGCATACACAATTATGTGTGTATGTGTGCAGTGTAATGTGCGTGTTTTACAGAGATGCGCAGTTTGAAGGGTTAGAATATTATTGTTTTCTTGTCCTCTTGTGTGGATATTATATAATTAACTTATGATTGGTAAAACCGTTAGTGAAAAGTCATCATAAAAGGGTTCTCATCCAGGAAAAAAGAGGTCGTTGTTCCCCTCTACTCGACACTCATTAGACCCATTATAGAGTACAATGCCCCTTTTGGAATGTACCTCACAAGATATCTGCAGCAGCTGGAAAGGCCACAGAAGTACCTCACAAAGAGGATTACTGCCCTCAAACAAATGCCCTACAATGACCATCCCATAAAACTCCAGCTTTACTCTGTAGCATATCGCCTACTCCGAGGTAATCTCTGCCTAACATATAAAGCTATGTCAAACCTACAGCTGTTGGACATACTACACCTAAAGAAATCCCAATCCACACTCTAGGGACCTAAACCTTGTCACCACAATAAACAGGACATGCTGGAGGGATAGATTCCTGTCCCAGAGATTTCCCATACTCTGGAACAGGCTACCAATCTATGTCAAGCAAAGTTCTTCATTAACATTCTTCAAGAAAAATCTTGATGAGTGGATGGGAAATAGGAAATACACCCTGGAGATCACTTCTGTGTCTCTGCTCGATAGTGGCACAGGAAAATAACTTTCTTGGGTGGCGTAAGCCAGGGAACCTTGTTGGCTAGGCTTACATAGGCCCTTGGGCCGATAGCCTAGTACCTACTTATGAACCTATTAACCTATTTGCATGGATCCCCAAACTCCCATACAATGTAAGAGAAGCTAGACTGTTTTGTCATGAGCAAATTCATTAAAATATCATTTTATCAAATTTGCCTTCCTACAAAGTGGTGCTTCCCTATGTTTTACAGAGAGGAGGCTACTTTACCATGCTTCTCAAACCTCTTTTATTAAATAAACAAAAATATAATATCAAAACCATTTTGAGAAAGTAGGAAACAATGAAATTTTGTTTTGATGAGCTGGCGATAGATGAAATGACATGTTCCCATACCAGCTATCATTAATTGTCATGCCCTCTGTATTCCATTAATGCAAAGATTTTTTGCTGAATTTTCTAAGATCTGTAAAATATATTGTTAGTGAGAAAATGAAAATAAAATGTGAAATATTTAATTATCTATTTGCTTTCTTTGTCTTTTAAAGCATAATTCAAAAAGATTTTAATATGGCACTGCTGAAACAGCTAGAACAGCAGAGAATCATCTCAGTAGAGCCCACCATGCCAGTAGAACTGACAGTGGAAGATTAGGGTATAGAGTCTGGGAATGAACAGGTAGCAGCAGTATCACATGTGAGGCAGAGGTGGAAGAAATGCATCACAGCACTGGCAAAGAAGCAGTGTGTGTTCCATGACTATTGGTTCACACAGACAATACAGAATAAAATGATGCATGCATTGTCACATCCAGGTGATACAAACCAGGGCATAGACTAGCTACACTTTGTATGAGACATAACATACCCACACAAGCTAGGAAGCGGGCAAGTAACAGTTATCAGCATTTAGGTGATTGGGGGGCCAGAGTAACAGGTGACTGCAATAATTTCATACTGGTTAGTGTCATTGGAGGTACATTTAGTAGCCAGTTGGAAGGAGGTTGAGGGGAGTCAGTGATCATATCCTGTAGTAGTGGAGATGAACTTCCATGTTATGACTGTTGGTGAAGTCACTGTGGAAGCTTGTGGTCTTTGGGCTTGATGTGGTCTACAGCAGGGATAGCACGTTTTAGGGTGATGTGCATGATGAGGTGTCCTGTGTTAGAAACCTATGGAGAATTGTCATCTATAGCTCTGAGGATGGCCATGAAAAGATGTGCTGCTCTTTATGTGTCCACAGAGGATATTACAATTACAGAACTACAGGACCATTCCCCAGCAGTCTGGAGAAGGGGTCCAAAGTGTTAAACCTGAGAAGCATCTTTATCTATGTCTATGATACTGACAATGACTAGTTGTGGCAAGCTAGGTGACCATAGCTGATACTAAGTCTCTCTCAACAATGGTCTGTACAGCTTGAGTATTGTCAGCATGGGCCTGGCCAAATTGCATCCTGAGCTTATCAGAAATATGGGCTAGATGGCCAGTAGAGACAGACCAGGGCAGTTATCATGTGTCTCAGTGAAGTCCCCATGGGACAACATCTGCCATGAGAGAGCTTAAAAGCAATATTTACTCCTTATATGTCACATCAGTGTGCAGGTGTTGCACATTATCATGTGAGTTACAAAGCACACTCACCATCTCCACAATGCTGCTGATAGCAACAGTCTGTGACTGGATCACTGAGTTAAAATCCACTGATTTATGCAGAATGTGTATCTAGATCAGAGATAGACTATGAATCATGATGGTGCTGCCTGGCTCTCCCCTATGGTGAATATGTTTACAACAAGCACAGTGCACAACAGACACTGCATGCATCTAGGATGGTCTGGTCTCCATCCATGACCCTCGTTCAGTCCTCATCTAGATGTTCCCATTTCTAATATGCCATTTCCACATACCTTGTTCATTGTCTAACTCTCCCCATCACTAGTTCTTTGTGCCCTTACATTGTCATCCCCACCTTTTATGTATGTTTCACCCCTGTTTGTGAGACTCAGAAATCCATGGTGGTTTGTCTGCACTTGCTGCTCTCCCCTCCCCTATATCTTTTTCTTAGCTGTTCCTTTGTTCCTTCCTTACCTATGCACCTTCTTTTTATCTGTAAAATGGGCCTCTGCCTCACAAATGATTCCCATTTCCCCCTATTATACTATATCTTATGGTTACCCTTGTATATTTTCCTATACTTGTTTTCTCATATTTTCTTCTTTTCTACCCATTTATATGCTGAACTAGGTAGGCTTGTTGCTGTAATGACCCTCATTGGACTATCTTGATGACAGTGAGCGAAAATATGTGATGCTTGAGTGTGTCCATGAGCACACATGAATTCTACTGCCCTAGCCTGACATGGCAGTGACATCAGCCACATTAGTCACATGACTTGCTGTAGTACTACTTGTCCAATGGACCTGCTTGTGCTGCTCTTCTCTGTAATGTGTCAAGTCCACTGTACTGTGCAGTGCATTCCTTGGCATATTAGCTCTAAACAAGCTCTAATGCATACATGATAGCTTTGGGCTTCATTGTGCTAAAAGGCTACACATGTTTGTACCATGTTTGTCTATGAACCCCAGTCATTATATCATAAATATCTGACATTTACTGACTGATTTGCTTTTCTTTGCAGAAATGTCCTAAATGTCACTGATTTTCCTTTAAAATGCTGTGTTGTCTCATAAAATGTGTGTTGTGTTTTGGCAAAAAAGTATTATAATCAGTTAATAAGGGTAAGACATAGGGCCGGATTCATGAAGGCTTGCACGGAGTCTAAGAGTAGAGTAAGACTCCAGCCAGCCAACATGTCTGCCGACCGAACCAGAAACAGCCGGCAGGGGCGTGCAAGAGAGCTCCTAAAACGACTCTTGCACGGATAGTGTTAGTTTATGCAAATTACCTCATTTGCTGCTGAAAGCTATGCAAATGAGGTACATTTGCGATCCAGGAAACACTAACCTGTCCAAGTAAGAGTAGTTTTATTTGCAGAAATGTACTTCGGTTAGCAACCGAGTACCGTTCTGCAAATAGCAAAATGGAGCTATGACAGCTCCAAATAAAGGATGCATCCAGTTGAGGAAGCATGCCAATGGCCAGATATATGGCCATTGGCATTTTTATCGGTTGCAAAATAAAACAAAAATAATTTTTTTTCCTCGATCTCTGATGTTTAAGGGTAGCGCAGCGCTGCACAAATGTGTGGCGCTCTAAAAACCAGAAAAACAAAAAATAAAAGCCACAAATAGAGATTTTACTCAAAATATTCATCTGCCATGTAGGTGAATGGCAGGCTGAAGACAACATGGCTACTGAGTAGTGGTTGCTAAGGGGGGAAGCTCAGCCTGAGAGATGTAACCAAGCATTAGTAGGCAATCCTATGCAAATGAGTATAAGGATAGTGAATCCCAAATTTTCCTGCCATGTGAACCATGTCCCTAGAGTGTAAGAGTAGGATTAGGGGAGTAACAGAGTAGAAGATAGGTGACATCATGAAGGGGTATGTATCAAAAAGACTGCAAGCTTATTGGAGCAGAGTGGCATGTGTTTGCTGTGAGTTACTCAGGATTGGAAGAGGCGTGTCTACAGTTGTCTAAACTGAAATCCAGAAACTGAAGGTGTGCACCGTGGCTATCACTAAAGTTTCTTGCAAAGCTGCTTACACTGTGTGCGAGCGTGTGCGCACCTGTAAACCCCTCTAAGCCTGTGTGTGCGTGTGTGCCTGTGTAAGCCTATGTAAGGCTGTCTAAGCCTGTATGCACGAATGTGCACCCGCCTAAGCCTGTGTAAGCTTGTGTAAGCCTGTGTGCGCGCGTGTGCATGTGTGTGCATGTGGTTGCGCTTATTTGCGTGGCGCTGCCCCCCGTGGAAACAGAAATGGGAAAAGGAAGGAAAAGAAGTAGTAGGAAGTTAACCAAGGAGAACTAGCAGAGCTGCCAGGTGAAATCAATCAGAATCAGCCAATTACACAGGCAATACACTAGCCCAGCCCAGCCCAGCACTTAAAACTCTGCAAACAACATTCCCCCATGTTTTTCTCAGAAACACTGCAACACTGCAGCCTACAAAGAGAAGTGAAAACTTAAAAAGCTTAACTGAGACCAAAAAATGTTAGGGGCTGCCATTGCTATTATAAGGTGACATGTGCAAGATGCTGAGGGTGGTGCCATTGTGAATGCTGCTGAGCAACCCACAGTGAGGAGACGGGAGAAGAGTGTACAGACCCAGGGTAACCTACCAGGGGCTATATGAGCTGGAGATAGTGGAGCGCTATAGAGTGGACAGAGAGCTTCTGCAGCAAATTGTTGAGCTGTGCAGGCCACGCCTCGCACACAGAACCAACAGAGGGGAACCCATCCCAGTGGAAACCGAGGTATTTGTTGGCCTAAGAATACTAGCAACAGGTACCTTCCAGAGGCCAACTGATAATATGATGGGGATTTCACAGGCATCAGCATCCAGTGTACTGCATCAGTTCCTGAATGTCATGTCAGCACATGTCGGTGATCATGTATATTTCTTCAGTTCCCGTGAGGTATTGGCCAGCAATATACATCTCTTCCATCAAATAGTGGAATACCCTGAGGTAGTGGGTGCAACTGACTGCACGCACATACACATCAAAGCAACAGCCGGTGAGCATGGTAGGGCCTACATCAACCGCAAGGGCTTCCACTCCATCAACTGCCAGGTCGTGTGTGATGCCCAGGGCATAATACTGAATGTGTGTGCTGGCTGCCCTGGAAGCTACCACGATTCCCATATCTAGCATCTGTCGCAGCTGTAACAGACATTTGCCAGTGGGGACATTCCTGACGGTCACCTAGTGGAGGATGCTGGATATGCACTGTAGCCATGGCTGATGACACCCATCAAAAATGCACACACACCTGAACAAGAACTCCATAATGAGGCACACGCACAAACACGAAATGTAATTGAGCATGTGTTTGGGATGCTCAAGTCACGTTTCTGGTGCCTGGACACATCTGGTGGAGCCTTGCAGTACTCACCAACTACATATACCCAAATTGTCATGGTATGTGCCATGCTACACAATATGATCCTGCGAAAACAGCTGCAGCAGGAACAGCATGGGGCAGGGCCAAACAGCCCCCCACCCATTGCTAAGGCCTGCACAGGCACAGCATGACTCGGAGGAGGAACAACCTGAGCCTGCCCAAGTAGGCAGAAGGAGGCATGCCCAGTATGCCTTGACCTTGGCAAAGAGGCAATTCATAGCACATACACTGGCTCAGTAGGAACCCTGGAAATGATACCTCCCTCTGACTCGCACATAAAATAAAAGGGATGCCTAACTTGACACTACCTGTTTCCAAACATGTATAGGGAGTGTAGTATGTGCATCCAACACAGGCAGCCCTGCAGCTCCACCTGAGGCATGATTGCCATGTTTTAAGCAATATAAAGCAGTGCTAAGCAGCTTTTACCAATATCTAGCATATGTAAACAAAATTGCTTGTGCCAACTAGCGCAACGTCGGGCAACGTTGAGCAATGTTGGGCAAGGTTGGGCAAAGTTGAGCAAAGTTAAACATGCTCATATCTGCTTTACTGTTCCTTAAGCAGTCTGGTCTGCCCAGCATGAAAATAAAAAGCAATGACAGGGCTTGAACCCAGAATACTGTGCATTATAGTCACAGTACTGAACCACTAAGCCATGATAACATTTCAGTGGCACAGACACAGCAGGACAATTGTACACTAATGCAAACACAAAAAAATGCTTTATCCTGCCCCTAAAGAGGCAAATGGGTAACCTCCCCCACACGCCTATGCAGACAGAGAACATCAGGCTAGGCAGTGTGATGTGGGTTGTGTAGGCTATGAAGTCGCAATCTAATATACGTGACATTGGATGCTAAGATCTGTAGTACAGTAGTATGCCTCAAGCCACTATGATAGGCAACAGTACAGACTGAAATGGTGTCCTGTACATAGCAATGCAGGCATAGCAAATGTGTATAAGTGTCAGGTGAAACCCACATCCTATGTACACCCACAGTAACAATCAGGTGTGCCCCCGGGTAGAAATGTACAAAGAATAGCTGTCCCCCCTGTATGTAGAAATGTTGACAAGTCTATGCAAAGTGTCGCATGGAAGCCCTGCAGGCACAGCATGATCCCTGTTGATCTATGACACAAAGGTGAGCCCTGCTGTAAACATACAACTTGATTTTCCATACACATATAGTATAAATGTCTATACCGGGTGTGCTCACACACTCCAACAAATGTAGTGGATTTCATTCAGCATCACACTGAAAGGTCATACTGGGCATGCTCACACACAAAGAAACGAAGCAAATGTCAGGCAGCAACATACTGAAAGGTCATACTGGGCATGCTCACACACTTAGGCTAAATACAGATGTGATAATAAGGGATCTATGGACAAATGTGGATAGTTATCTCTACTTCCAGAAACACATTCACAAAGTGGTTGGAAAATCATGCTATGTCTTCACACAAACTGCCAAGGTCTGTGCGTGTAGGTCAAAGGAGGTTCCCAGTACTCAGCAGTTATCAGACCTGTCAGAGAGTACCAAAACACACTTGCGATGAATCCGACTAGGCACGTTCAGCAGCTAGTAAGACCAATGAAGTACCTTAACAAGAGGATTACTGGCCTCAAATAGTTGCCCCATGCAACAAGACTGAATGTAACCCAATTTGTACTCTGTTGCATACTGTCTACTCAGGAGATCTCTGCCCAACAGACAGGTTCATGTCATGGTTACACTCAGATCTGTTCTGAGTTACAGCTCAATGGCACTAAATGTACAGAGCCAACTGATATTGCCAACATCCTGGCAGATAGGATCACTATTAACTTTACCCCCCTCTCACCCATGAAAGAGCACATCTCTATAATGGAAGACTGCAAAGTTGCTGTCATCATGGCTGCGCAGGTAAAAAACACTCTCCAAAGCCAGTATCACAGCAGCCATGGGACCAGATAACTTCCCAGGCTGTGTAGTATCTACTTCCCTGAAGTAAACATTAACATGGCAGGTCTGTGGCTGCCGAAGTTTCCAGAGGACTGCAAACTAGGAGCCATAATTGTAAACACTAAAGATGTGGACATCCTACAAAAGGGCCTCACTGAGACAGATGGCTGTTGTCAAAGCCATGGGCTCTAGCTCAATGCCAAAAGGTGCAGTGTCATCCCCTTTGTTAAAAACTCTGTAGCCAAGAACTACAACATAGGTGGTAGTATACTTCACACTGATAGTGTGACAAGAGACCTTGGGTCACAGGTGGACCGTGGATACAACTGTGATAATCACATTCCCACAGTAGTCAGGAAACCCTCCTATGTGGCACACCTCATCACAAAATGTGTCTCATGCAGAATAGAAGAGGACAATGTTCCCCTCTACTCATCACTCACTAGAACTATAATAGAGTACAATGCCACTGTTGCTATGTACCTCACAAGACAACTACAACAACCGGAAAGCCAGCAGCAATACCTCACAAAGAGCATTAGCGGCTTGAAATACATGCCATACACAGACCATCTCAAAATGCTCCATCCGTACTCCCTTGCATATTGCCTACTCAGAGGTGTTCACTGCCTAACATACACAAGCTATGTCAGACACAGAGCTGTTGGATATGCTCCACATAAAACACTCACAATCCCTCCGACCTTCGGACCCAAAACCACGAGTGAAATACAAAAGGAAGGGGTGTACCCATTTACCTTATGGATACCCACACCTTCAGGTTAGTGGCACAGCATGAGGCCTTGGAGACCATGCAAGTGCAACTAACATTGGCCAAAGCTGCCCATCAGACTGTAGCCTGCTACAGATCACGTACCTTGTCTCTGGAACCTCACTCAATATTCCGGAGAACAGTGGAAAATATAAAGGTCCTATCAAACACCATTATATGAAGGGATTACAACTACCCAAACAGTGAGCGGTGGAATTACTCATGTACAACGTCCTTCACCCAATGTTTCCTAGAGTTTAAAAACCCTAACACCCTGGAACAGCTGGTCACCATGCCCACTAGAGGTGACAACATACTGGACATGATCATCACCAACATGGGGTACCAGTGTTCCACTACAGAGATAAACCCCTCGCTGGTAATATAAGATCATGAAGTAATCACACAGGACATCCACACCCCCCCCCACCCAGTCAATGAAACCACTGTGAAGACATTTGCAAAAGCAAACTGCACACTTCCCAAGACCAAAGTGGAACGTTCCAAAGACCTCTTGCTATAGGATAATGGTATACAGTCTGAAGAATCATTTACAAATGCATCCTATGAGCATCTACAGGGATGCATGGAATGAGACATCACAAATAAAACCAAGATGCACTCGTCCAAAAATAGGACAACAATCAGGTGGTTGTTGCCCATAAATAAGCTAGACAACAGAAGGAGGAAACTAACACATGATAGAGCCAACTTCACTAAAGGAAAGGCATCACTGATCATTATCAGGAAGAAACAATGATCGCTCATAAAATAATCCAAGGACAGCTTCTAAAGACAAATAGCCAAGGAATGTAAGAATAACAACCACAAAACCTTCGGTAGCTATGCCAGACATGTAGGTGTCAACTTCCAAAAATGCTGTCAGCTACTGAAAAATGGAAATAAATACACCAAAACAAACTTTCATTGCCCACATCCAGGGGGACAAGTTCAGTTTAAACTCCCCCCCCCATCACCCCCAAAAGGGCATGTGTCCATCACAGAAGGATGCAGAGCCCCAGACGTCATGGACATGCAGGTAAAGACAGCCCTCACCAAAGCTAAGAACACAGCATCAATGTGACTGGATGGTGTCCCAGGCTGCATCTTCACCTACATTCACTGTCCAGACACAAGCATACCACAGGCTATGTACACAAAGAATGGCATACACAAACAGTCATCCAGCTCCACAAAGGGGGTGCCACAACAGAACATGGACACCATTGCCCAATATGTCTACTCAGCCTGGTCTACAGAGCTATTGAGCAAATTGTCATGGAACCCATAAACTGAGACATTGGAGACCTCCAGACAGTGGACTCTCCACAACTTCACCTTGTTAAAGTCAGATCCTGGCTCCTAAACCTAGCTGACTTATTTCAAACAGTTACCGAGGACATAGATGGAGATGAAAGTAGTCCACACAGCCCATCTGGACCTCACAAAGGACTTTCTACACCATTCCCCACTCTGTCATCATGGACAAGCATACCAGTTTGAACATTAACAGCTATGTCACAGGATGGGTGGCCAAGTGGCTCACAGATGAAACACACATGTTCAGAGTTGTGGGTGCCATGTCCAACTCTAAGCCAGTCACAAATGGCATCCCACAGGTCTTGGTCCTGGGACCCCACCTGTTCAGTAGATACTGCTCAGAGGTACAGGCAAGCATGGGAGGTGTATGGCTGAACAGGTTTGCAGATGAATGGTAACTGTGGTCCATAATCGACTGTACGGCTAACATAGACATCCTCCAGAAGTGTCTTACAGAGACAGATACCTGGTGTCAAAACAATGCCCTCAAGCTGAATGCCAAAGCATACATAGTCATCCCCTTTGGGTACAACAAAGTGCACACAAATTATCACATAGGTGGCAATCCAGTATGTACAGAGAAAGTAATTATGGCCCTGGGGACACAGGTAGATAGTAAACTCCCCTTTGATGATCACATGGCCAAAGTGTTTAGACACTCCTTCAATGTAGCCCACCTAATTCACCTAATGTAACCCACTTTGTATAGTCTGATGATGTCACCATCCTACAAATATACCAGTGGAAAAGATAACTCACAGTAATGTGTATAGCATGGCGTATAAATGCATGCTTTTGTAGTATCATAAAGTAGTTAGGTAGTGGTTTGAATCCTGCACTTAACAAGCATGTGTGTTTGTGTGTGGTCTCCTTGGGAAGGAGCAAACGTTTTGGAGAGTAGTAAAACACCTTAAAAGTGGTAAACTAAACTTTGTCAAGTCTGATGATGTCACCACCCTACAAATATACCTGTGGAAAAAAGAGCTCCTAGTAATGTGTATAGCATGTCGTGTTAATGCGTACTCCTTTAGTATCATGCAATAGTTAGGTAGGGGTTTGAATCCTGCACTTGACAACTGTTTGTGTGTGGTCTCCTTAGGAAGGAGCAACCTTTTAGGAGAGTAGTAAAACACCTTAAAAGTGGTAAACCAATCTTTGTCAAGTTTGATGATGTCACCATCCTACAAATATACCTGTGGAAAAAAGAGCTCCCAGTAGTGTGTATAGCGTGTCGCGTTAATGCGTACGCCTCAGGTATCGTAAAGTAATTAGGTAGGGGTTTGAATCCTGCACTTGACAACTGTGTGCATGTGCATTTGTGTGGGGTCTCCTTGAGAAGGAGCAACCTTTTAGGAGAGTAGTAAAACACCTTAAAAGTGGCAAACTAATCTTTGTCAAGTCTGATGATGTCACCATTCTACAAATATACCTGTGGAAAAAAGAACTCCCAGTAATGTGTATAGCGCATCATGTTAATGTGTACTCCTCAGGTATCATGAAGTAGTTCAATAGGGGTTTGAATCTTGCACTTGGCAACTGTGTGCATGTGTGTTTGTGTGTGGTCTCCTTGGGAAGGAGCAACCTTTTAGGAGAGTAGTAAAACACCTTAAAAGTGGTAAACCAATCTTTGTCGTCTGATGATGTCACCATCCTACAAATATACCTGTGGAAAAGAGAACTCCCAGTAATGTGTATAGTGCATCATGTTAATGTGTACTTCTCAGGTATCATGAAGTAGTTAGGTAGAGGTTTGAATCCTGCACTTCACAACTGTTTGTGTGTGGTCTCCTTGGGAAGGAGCAACCTTTATGGAGAGTAGTAAAACACCTTAAAGGTGGTATACTAATCATTGTCAAGTCTGATGACATCACCATCCTACAAATATACCTGTGGAAAAGAGACTTCCCAGTAATGTGTATAGCACGATGTGTTGATGCGTACTTCTCTAGTATCATGAAGTAGTTAGGTAGGGGTTTGAATCCTGCACTTGGTGAGTATGTGTGTAACAGTGTTGGTCAATGTGTTGGGGGTTTTGCTTTTACTACCGTATGACATATCATTAGGCATTGCACATGTAAGGTAGCTGTGAGGCAAATACATATACGTACATGTTACCTCAATTATTGCATGTGTGGGAACCCTGCTTTATCCAAGTACACGGCTGTCATCTTTACCAAACTGTGCTGCTGCTTCCCAGACCTTAGGCCACATTTGTATGCTTGTGACAAGGCCAGCCACTGCAGTGATGCCTGGCCTAGGTCATCCGTGTCACACACACTCATTAGGGTTTCTGTTGAATTGTGTGAGTGAGGGTTTATGGCCGAGGTATATGCCAGACCCGTTCAAACACAGCAGAGTCTGTCAATGACGACTATGGATTATAGGTGTACAACAACCTTTGTGGACATGCATGCAGACCCCTTATTGCTTATGTGATCCACCGAGGGATTTCTAAATACCTTAGGGAATGTGATTATCAAAGGAGAGATGACGTAACACTAGGTTGCATGTACACATCGGTACCTGTTCATCATGTTGGTGGCTACTACCTATGTGGTACTGTGGGGATACTATGTTCCGTAAAGGTGGATGGCTATGCTTAGCTTGGCCTATAGCTTTACAGCTGGGTTTGACAACAGGTATCTGTCTGTATGATACCTTTGTGGAGGATGTGTGTGTCACCTGGAGAATGCAGTATAGGCCACAGTATGCATTAGCACATGTGGACAGACATATCCCTACTGTGATTGCTTGTACGTAAGAGAGCCATATGTCAAACAGGATTGGTCTCAGTAATGGGTGCAGCTGAATGCCACTGGTTACTGGCATAGTATAGTACCTGAAGGATCCAAATGTTGCTGTGTGTCCTACATCTGTGTGTCAGTTGTCAAGACATCATCTAACAATTGGTTATGGTCAGGCCGTTGAAGTCATGTATACTACTAGAATGCAAAACAATGACAGATAGTAACAGTATCACCCACAGCACAGTGCCAAACCATGTCATACACACATGTGTAGTCAGGTTCCAAAATGTGTGTAGTACAATGCATACTAGCCACCAATAGATAGTATGAAGTGTTACTGTGTAATACAGAGCATGTCACCCTGCCCATGTGTCCACTAAGCACGTACATGCAGACAGTGCACCTCCACCATTTTCACAACTGTAGACCTGCAAATATGTGCTACACACATCCCACACATACTGTCCACTCTCTAACACATGCTGCCAATACTGCACACATCAGCCAAGTGGCACGTGGGTGGACAATATACATTTGGAACTAACACTGGTGTAAACAACACTACAATAACAATCATAGCTTTAATGCATCATGCCTGCTCAGCTGCACCTTCAAGCATATCATTACACTCTACTGCTGACAACATGCTAACATTGCTATACTGCTATAAAGATGCCCTGTGCATCAGCACTATGGTAGCCTGTTCCTGCATCGATGTTACAGATGACAGGAGGTGGCACAGGTTTCATCATATGCACAGGGTGTGTTGATGGTTTGCCAGAGGCCTACAGTGAGCCATCCAATCGACATGTATGTGTGTGTGTGTGTGTGTGTGTGTGTGTGTGTGTGTGTGTGTGTGTGTGTGTGTGTGAGGGGCAGGAATACTGATAGGGGCCAATGTTGATGTAATGTATGTGGGTATGTGTTAGCCCTAGGTGTCTGGATTATGTGTGTGTGTGTCTGCATGCACACAGTTCCACCATGTGGCTGCCACATATGGGTATTTGTGGGACAGCCACAGACTGTACCTGCGTGGCTTTACAGATCACCATCTCTGGCCACAGATACAGTACCTGTGCCTGGCAGGGGTGCTACTGACACTATCAGGTACTAAGCCAGACTGGGTACTATCCCCAGAGGTAGATGGATGTACACTGGACCCAGGTCCCTGCTGGGACTGTCCAGAGCCACGTGCACATGGTCTTCTAGGACATTCTATGGACAGCCCACCCCCAACATTGTTGGGGCTGGTACTGGCACTACGGGAGTGGCTGTGGCTTGAGGGACATCCGCAGTGACTGCCAGCTGCTGATGTTGCCGGCATACATCCACGTCGATGACTCAACCGTCCCGGACTGTCCTGACACATGGACATGACATTGCGGAGGACATCTAATGTCTCTCCCCAACGTCTATCGGTGATGTCATTGTAATTACGGATGGCACCAGCTAGGTCACGGATACTGTCTATTACGGCAGTGTTATGTGCCCTCTGTGCCCTTAGTCCCTGTCTGGTGTACTGTTCCTTATGTGCCTTTGCCTCCATGACAGCCTGGAACATACGTGAGGTTGTAAGACCTGTGGCATGTCTGCCAGTGGCATGATGAGCAGCAGTGCTCCTACGAGAACCCCTGGACATCTGCCTATGTGGTACCCTTCCAGATATCTGGGTATGGCTGCTGTGTTGGGATGCATGTGTCATGGATACCACACTGTTCTGGCCAATACTGACTGTACACTGTCTCCCTACTAAGGGCATTGGTGATGGATGTATTGGCAGTATGGCTATGTGCATGGATGGGGTGGACACTTGTGTACTGTCAATCGGTGGTCCAACGACAGACCCTGCCAAACATGCCTGTGCCTCAACACACCTATCATCATTATCACTATTATGCTCAGTGACATCAGTTTCCCTGCTGCATTGAACCAGCCCAAAATCAGCACCTGTGAGAGGAAGACAGGAAACACACTTTACAACCTGTACATGATGTCGGCACACATGCACACATGCACATGCACACATGCACACATGCACACATGCACACAAATACACTCCTCACTAAAACAGACACACACACATGCACACACACGCACACGCACGCACACACACACGCACACACATACACACCACCAGCAATCCCGAACATACTCAATAGCGTGTGATGTTGGGGTACAGTATCACAAGCCAAACATTTATATCAAATGTGACAGCATGCAGGATGTGTGCTGCTCAACAGCATGCAGTGTGAGTGTAGACAGCCCTTGCTAATAACAGTATACATGGCTTTGATGCATGTGTGTTTTGTTCAGTGAATGGCCTCACCCTGGAACGCAATGTGTACATGGACACAACATTGCTGTGCAGGTATTAAAAGCCCTGTAATGTTCTGTGCACCATCAGTCACAGGTATACATACCATGGCTGGATGTGTATCAGTGTGTCACATAGATATCCATTTCTGATTAGAGCATCTGTGTCTTTAGCAGATAATTGTGGACACAGGTTTAGTACATGCATGCTATGTATACACACAGGATGAGTGGTGCATGTATACCTGATGGAATACCATTGCTCAACATAGCCATTGTACAGTGGTTATGGTGAGCATAGGACATATTGTGGACATGCCAGTGCCAGCTATGACATGGCATGCTACCACACAACTGCAACATGAAACATCACACATACACAGTGTATGTAATGTGACCTATACACTCTATAGCATTACAAGACATATGTGTGCCACTTTCTACAAATGGTGATTGCTATGCATATTGTGTATAGGTGCATATGTCTGTACACACACAACATTGAGGTGCATAGCAATTCATGATATGTGTAGTACTGTGGCCACTGTAACTGGATGGGGTGTAGTACCATGAGCCATCATCATGCAGCATCATGTGGTCACTCAAGGCTACTAATGTGTGCCAGACTGGCACATAGCATGCTGTACCTGAACTATAGTACCATGGCTACATTCACCATTTCATGGCAAGTTGTTACATGGGTTTGTAAGGTAACCAATAGGGGGCATTGCCTAACATGAATGTGTTATGTGTTGAAGAGTGTCGCACAGCCACATGTGAGGCATCTACCCCTCAGGTATATTATGTGTGCTGTGTGGATGAGGTTTGGGATACTGTAGTGTGACCTTACAGTGGGTGTCTGAATACACCATGTGTAGCATGTTAACGTGTACTGCGTATGACAAAGTTGTGTATGTTGTGTGCATGTGTATCGACTCTGCCTATCCAATGTCCACTACAGTGTTGCCACAATTGTGTGGGATGCTCTGTGTATTGTATATATTTTAGGCAGCTACCCATGTTACTAGGATGTGCATAGTCTCACAGCAAACATGCACAAATTGCATTATGCGTAGGTGTGTTACGTGTACATGGCCTACACCTCACCTATGACATGCACATTTAATTAGCAATATTAAAGGTAGAACACACTCACCAGCATGGGTCTGCTGTCTTGCCGTCACAACAGAGGGACCTACAAGGATATGAGACACTTTGTCAGTGGCAACAACTGTGGTATTGCTACTGTGTGTTTGCAATCTTACAGTAGTACAATGGTTGACAGTCACAGGCCTACAGATTATATTCCTAATTATTAGTATTGCACAACACTAGGCACCACATCGTCTAACTACACAGTACACATCTCACATAAGCATGCTCTACCAGTAGAGGTAACAGTATTCTACAGCTATGCCATGTTACCTGCACGCTCCATGTCAACTTGCTGGGTGGCTCCAGCCTCCATGATGATACATGTTACTTGTTGTGGTTGTTGTGGCCAGGAGCCACCTGGCTCAGGAGCAGCTCCTCCACTCTGGTGAGGGGGGTGGATGGCTACTCCCCACCCACCTGTGGCAAACTGAAATCTGCGGATATCAGACGCATGCTGCCGGACATGTCTAATTAAATAACTGCAGTGATGGCGTACCTGCTCATATGTCTGGTTATGCATGCCTATGTCATTTACCCTACAAACAAGATCTTGTCACAGTGCAGTCTGCTCATGCTGGTCCTGGCTGGTTCTGGAGAACAGCAGGGCATAGTGCTGCACCAGGCTCACTGTGATCTGTTCTTCCTCAGCCATGCTATATGCGGGATTACGATGGTGGGACATTACCCTGGAAGACAATGAAACAATATGTGTGAGCAAGTCATGTGGCACACGTGACATTCTAAAGTAAAGATATCAATTAACTGCCATATATAGCAACCTATTGGCTGTCAGAAGATACACACTTTCAATACCACATATTAGTTCTCAACCCACAGATGCCTGACAGTGCCTGGCACATTCTATATATCAAACCATGTTTTGCACAGCAACAAAGTTAAAACAGTATGTAAGACTATACAACAGTACATGGCACACTGTATGTGACACAATGCACCACCTAGCCACAGGAGGTATATATCATGCTAATGCATCATGAAATATGTAATCCATTGCAATGATTGTAAAGTCCACTGACAGTATTACCAGTATACCACACTAGTCATTGATGACAGACCCCTGCATAACATATGTGCACATTCGTTAATATAGGTGGCATACTGCTGTACCAGACTATACATGTTGCTAGATACGCAGTTATATCCTGTAACACACATATGACCGAGGCCATGGTACAGGCATACCCACACACACATCAGACATACATACCAGACACAAAGGTATGGCAACCCAGGTGACCTTTACCTGTGTACCTTACAGTACTGTGTGTCAGTAGTTACAAGACCTTATGCCTGAGGTATGTAATCTGTGAGGACTACAGGGAACACACATAACAGTGGTTTCAATAAATGTGGACGTACACCATACTGTGTGTTTAGGCATACAGCTTCAGGTAGTACTACAATTCATACATGAGTTGGATTCACCAGCAGTAACACTCAATAAGCATACATGTACTGCTTTAGCCTAAAATGGAACACCCCAGTTGACAACAAGGGACTACGTCAGATTGTATGGCATACTGCTTTTTCTGCCTAGCAATTGCATACACATCTTTTGCTGGGATCACAACTAGGACACATAATACCATAACAGAAACAGTTTCCCACTAAGCTATCACACATATACCGAACTCTGACACATTCACCAAAACATTCACCATCACACTCAGTCAACCTCACATAGCAATTATTGCAACAAGTACATGTGGGTGTGTATCACTTCATAGGTAGGTAAGAGACTATTGGCCCTAGGGCCTATAGAACTCTAGCCATACTCTACCCTGGCCTTTGACACACAGGTAATTATATTTCACATGGCCCTGTCAAGCAGAGGCACAGAGGTGATTGCCTGGGTGTATTCACTATCTCCTATACAATCTTCAGGATTATTTATGATGACTGCTAATTAGGAGCTTTGTTTGCTATGGATAGTTGGTTTGTTTCAGAGTATGGGATGTCTCTGAGATAGGAATCTATCCCTCCAGCATGTGCTGTTTATTGTGGTCAAAGGGTTTGGGTCCCCAGAGTGTGTAGCTCGTAGAGATTGTGATTTGTTTACGTGGAGCATGTCCAACAGATCTGGGTTTGACATAGCTTAGTATGTTAGGCAGAGGTCACCTCTGGGTAGGCGGTATGTGACACAGTCTAGTTGTGGGTTTGTGGGATGGTCTGCATAGGGCATCTGTTTGAGGCTGGTATTACTCTTTGTGAGGTATGTCTGTGTCCTTTCCAGTTGCTGTAGATGTTTTGTGAGGTACATACCACATGGGGCATTGTATTCTATACTGGGTTTTATGTGTGTGGAGTAGAGGGGAACACTGACCTATATTTCCCTGGATGACACACCTTTTGTGATGACGTGTGCCACATAGACGGATTACATGACTAGTGTGGCACTGTGATTATCGAAGGGGAGACTACTGTCCACCTGTGTCCCATGGTCTCTTATCACACCTTCGGTGTTAAGTAGACTACCACCTATGTGGTAGTTCATGGGTCCTGAGTCTTTGCAAGGAGGGATGCCAATGCAGTGTCAACACTGAGCTTGAGTCCATGGTTTTGTCACCAGGCATCTGTTGCAGTAATTATGACCCTGTCTCTCTCTCTCTCTCTCTCTATATATATATATATATATATATATATATATATATATATATATATATATATATGTGTATAGATATAAATATATATATATATATATATATATATATATATATATATATATAGATATATACATACATACATACATATAAACATCCATTGGCGTACATATAGTTATACATATACGCACATATACAGTCCACCTTTCATGGTGGGGATATCAAGTATGGGAAGGTTTGAGGTATACAGTTATGTCATAATATTGCACAGTGTTGTGCGGAATGCATTGAAGGTGTTCTCAGCCCATGTAGCTTTAGCAGGCCTCACTGGCTGCAACACTGCAAACCTGACGAATCATTCCCACAGCGTTTAACCACCACATGTCATATACCAGCACTGTATGCTGTCTGGTCTGCCACACACTACAACCTACATAGAAATATGCACATAACAACCTTCAACAACATATATATATAGCCACCTTTCACAAAAAGTTGCAGTATGTCCCTTGCTCAGTGCACATGTACAGATGCTAATATATCTGACATGGACTGATCTCCCCGTATGTGTGTACCATACACACACAAGGACCACACTGTTGTAAGTCCATGTATCTCACGGTTGATCTGTTGGACCTTGCTGCAACATGAACAGGTGCCACATGTGAGCACACAGTAATATTAGAGGGTGTATATATAGCTGCTAATGCTGAATTAGCATACTAGCCTGGTACAGCTGTTGCCAATGCTAAGCTACACGTTAATATGACTATTGTGCATTTGTTACTCTGTCACATCCATGTTTAGATAACTGTATCGGCTACTACCCCAAACCGACATTGTACACACTACTGTACAGAACACAGATAACATGGATCAGATGTTTGACATTTAATGTTGAACTACATATGTCACAGTCACATCCCACTGCACACAGCTGCACACTCATTTCTCCATGCCAGTAGTTATGCAGGGCATTTGTGCATTGATACGTACTGCTACCACATATGGATGATTCAAACTATGTAGAGTACTCTTCATAAACATCTACTACATTCCAGTAAATACATAGCTATTACATACCTTTCCTTTGTATGTGTTCATATTTGTTGTCGTATATCCTGAATTAAGTTTTCAAGGTATATTTGTTTCTCAATATACGTTTTCTTTTCAATATATCATTTACTTTTCAAGATATTTTTTTTTCAAAATATATTTTTTCAATATATTTTTTATTTCAATATATTTTTTTTCAATATTTTTTTTTCAATATAATTTTTGTTTTTCAGTATATTATTTTGATTTCAGTATATTCTTTTTGCTATTTTTTTACATTATATTACTTTTTATTTCAATATATTTTCTTTGGATCCTTTTTCTTTATTTCTGCTGCAGCAGTTGTCTGCCTCTGCGTGTGTGTGTGTGTCTCTCTCTCTCTCTCTCTCTCTCTCTCTCCCTCCATACCTACAATGAAATGATTGTATGTGTGGACAGCAAGTACAGACTGCTTTTATAGGTATCTGCACATGTGCATGTGATGGCCTCTGTACCAATTGGTGACCACCATTTGGCAATTGTATGCAGCCTGCTGTGTGGTACTTGCAGTACTCACTGTCATAGCAACCAAGTGCTATAAATTGTTAAGTCAGGTAGGCGTAGCCCTTTCAGATTTCCAAAGTGGAGACCATGCTTGTTTGCTGTGGACACCGTTGTGTAAGTCAGAAGGTTGGTATACTTCTTCTAATTGTTGCTAGGGGTGTAGCCAGTTATTTGTATGTTGTACTCAGACCTGAATGTTGCCACTTCCAGTACACAGTTGACAGTGTAGAATTGTACTCACCCCTAGAAATGCTAACACAAGATACATGGGAGTATGGAGTTTCTTTTCAACTTATACAATTAGCTGCCATACATATGTAGTTATTGAGATGTTTTCATTTGGCACATGAACTGTTTGGGAACTGCTATACTGTGGATATTAATGTACTCACTTCTGCACAGTTTGTGCTTTTTATTTTGTTGACATTATCACAGGATGCTCATGAAAACTGGCCAATTCAGTATTGAGTATGCCTACCTACATTCTTGCTGTACCTTAAACACACTGGTATTTTGTACATTTGGGTGAGGATTGTCCTGCTATGATACTGTGAGGGGTTGTAAAGTGCTGCTGTAACATTATTTACTGCTAGAATGTCTGGTTCTGTTATCAAAGTCATGTAATGCAATTCCACAACAACTGCTGGTAAAGTTCCACAGAACAGGTTTTGTGTTATGACATTCCTATCTTTCCTTTACATTCACACATTCTGATGCATGATATATATATTTCAGCAACAACCTGCTGTATATCTACTGTGGCCTAGTGGTACTTCATGCAGTCTAGTGTGTCCAAGGACCTGGGTTCAAGACTAACAGTGGTGTTTTATTTTGCTGCTGAGCAGAACAAGGCCCCTCATATGCAGGGTGACTAAGGCACTTTTAAGCAGTTGTAAGCGGGTTTGCGCATGTTTGTGCAATGCTTAGCAATACTTAGCTAAGCACACACATGCACACACTCACGCAAACCCGCTTACTACTGCTTAAAAGTGCTTACTCCCGCTAACCCCCATGCTCATTTCTTTTTAAGAAAAGAAAATGGGGAGATAGGAAAGTGGTGAAAAAGGGGCACAAAGAGGTAAAGACAGTAGGGAAAACAGCTTGAGATGTGCAGGACAGGTGTAGGGAAGGTCCATAGCTGCCCATTTCTTTAACAGCAACAGTTGTGCATATACTAGTAATTTGGAGGGAAATTTGAAACCTTCCACCCCTGAGAGAGGGGTGAGGACAACGAAGTATGTTGTACTGCCAGTTAAATTTTAGTTTCTGTGTCCAGTGGACACTTGTGCAAAATGGGCAGGTATGTATGGGGTGTAATTTTTTTGTGGGAGCAGATTGCCCATTTTTTTTTCAGGTGAGAGTGGAATGTGGGGTAGGGGAGCCCCATCCCTTGCAGCGCTTCCACCCAAAGGTGGCACAGGGCCAACAGAGGAGGAGGTCCCAGGCTGGGCACTGGACCTGCTGGTGCCAGGTGCCATCGCCAGCTGAGGTGGGACAGGTGGGTCCGCTGGGACCGGCCTTCCCATACGTTCTGTGTTTAGGTGAATTTAATGACAATATAGCCAACAGCATTCCAAATTAGTTGTAACAGCATGCAGTAATATTCCCATTAACCCAACACACCAGAGTTCCAACAGTTGAACAGCAAGCATAACACATGCATATATAGAATGACAGTGGACATTCCAACAGCATGCAGGAATGATTGGTGGCAACAGGCCACCAAGATTGTGGTGTTTGAACAGGGCACATGCATCAAAGTAAATGCAGATATTTATAAACCAATAGGACATATCTCCCAACAAATGTTTTGAGATTACACATACCCATTGAGGTATGGAATTGCATTGTTTATGCACATACAGTAGGGTGTAAAAAGATACCTCCATTAACAACTTATATGAACTGATAGTTTACACTACATTCCTATTGACTGCAGGTATATATCCCCTACATGTATTATTACACTAGGCAATGTCCATTACATTGTGGGATGTGTTTTGCTAGTTCCCTATGTACCTGACCTGTATCTAATATACAAACTGTCCAGGATGCAGATGTTACTGCTATGTATTTATATATTGTATTTATATTCATATGTCTACATATCTGGATGTGTTCAGGTGACATTATCAGTTATATTTTAACAGCCCCCTACATTATTAGAAGCACACTGACATTTCCGGTGAACACAATAACAAGTTACTCATGTGCCAGATTTACCTATACATGCCAGTCTTGAAACTACAGTTGAGGACTGTATATATGCTTAAGAGATACTGGCACTCCCATCGTCCTCTTTCTATGGGCCTACCCAAGTGTGGGTTGACAGCGCTTAATACAACATTACTATTTCTATACTGCAAGAGTACATCAACATTTCGAAGAAAGTGACACGGACACACTACAGGAGTTATACCTTTATTAATTACATTACACACTTTTCTAGTGGCTCTCTCATTTATTTGTACCCTTGTACTGCCACTGGCTGCTGTCCGCTCCTGGCCCAGCGTCTTTTCTCTCTGAACCCTGCTCTTCACTGTGCTGTTCCAGTCCATATTTTTCTGAGAACCTACCTACCTGGTGACAAAGGACCCATCCAACAAATAATCGTGGCTTCCTCTCTCAGCCTCCACTCCCTGCTCCCACTCTCAAGGAAATAAGAAAAACCCTGCTCTTCACTGTGCTGTTCCAGTCCATATTTTTCTGAGAACCTACCTACCTGGTGACAAAGGACCCAACAACAAATAATCGTGGCTTCCTCTCTCAGCCTCTACTCCCTGCTCCCACTCTCAAGGAAATAAGAAAGTATGTTATCTATGTCCTACCTGTAAAACATACTACCGTCCACTGTTGCTTCAGGGGTTCTAAAGCATGCCCTGAGCCCAGTCAGCCAGCAACCTCTTACTCCCCCCCCCACTAGCTACCTTGTACACAAAACTCCTACACCACCTCTTAATACCCCTCTTACTAGCTTTTCCCCCCTTCCTTATCTGGCAATACTCCTACCCTCCTCACTGTATTTGCTTGTACTTCTAGCTTTGCCCAGTAGGTGGCACCCCTGTCCCTTCTAATATTTCTCCTGCTTACCCCTTTGTTATTCTGATTTTCTTACTCTTTACTTCTATGACCTAGAACTACTCTGAAACTTCACACTGTCCCCTTTATTCTACCTTGCTACACTCCCCTGTTTTCTAATACACTCCATGCTTATTTCTGCTCCTTCCCACTTCAGGCTTACTTCACTTACCTTCAGTATTCAGCTCTGCTGACTGATAGTTTCTCCTCTAGCTGCTCCATTGCCTGTTTCTACCCGCTCTGTTCGCCCTGCGGGCTCACTCCGCTCCCCTACCCTACCCCCAATTCCCACCCACACCCAGGGGTCTTAGACTTATACTTCACTAACCACTCCCCCATCCATCTTATCCTATCACAAACCACATCTTCTCCAGGCCACTCCCCTAGCTTTTGCTGCTTAGTACTACTCCACTCCCTTTTGAACCAGCCCCTGACCTTACTAACCATACTCTACACTATTTTCCTTCCCAATTCTACCTCTTTTTTATACCTCCTCTAATTTCTTACCTGTTTATTTTATACCCTGCTCAATCTCTTCCATAACTCTCTTCTTCTTTCTACAACACATACTGATACAAACTATTCCCTACTTAAAACTACTTTTACCATGGCCCCAACAAATAAACATATTTTCTCAAACATACTACTCTTAACCACCACAATAGCCTGTCTTACCTTACCTTACTCACTCACCTCCTTAGAATATCATTCCCTCCCTGAACAAAACCATTACATCCATCAAACACTAGCATCTTCTTTCATCTTCTCCTTTAACCACAGTAACATAACCTGTAACTCCAACTATATGCTGCCAAAATTTCACAGAGCAACCCACATTACCTACTTCTCTTACAAAAAGACTTTTAATAACCTCTATAAACTCCTTAAATCTCTACAATACCCCCAGCAACACCCCCTCCTAGATGGTGATATTCATCCAAACCCTGGCCACAACACTAACTACTCCAATAGCCCAACCAATGTAACATTGCCTATAGTTTCTACACTAACAAACCCGTGTAACTCCCTCTTGATAGCTCACCTTAACATTAGAAGTATTAACAATAAAATTTTCCATCTACATGCTCTCTTTGATGTTCACTCATTTGACATGCTATGTCTTACAGAAACTTGGCTAAAACCATCTACTCTAGACCAGGAAATTACCCCTCCAGGCTACAACATTCTTAGAAATGACCATAAAATCAAAAAAGGTGGAGGTATAGCCATTCTCTATAAATCTAACCTCCAGATTTCCCCCATTAATGTGCTTCCTTCACTTGCCACCAATTGCGAAATCCTAACAACCAAACTCCAAATCAATAACTCCAAATCTGTCTATCTACTTTGTATGTATCTACCCCCAGGTAATAATATCAATACTCTTGAGAACCTACTCAGTCACCTCTCTACCCAACTACTCCAGGGGACCATTGTACTAGGTGACTTTAACATAGACTGGTCCACTTGCAGTTCTCTAAATCCTACTAATCACATAAACCTCTTTGGTTTCTCACAATTAATAACAACTCCTACAAGAATCCACAAACCTAGCAACAAGGAAAGTACTCTGGATTGGATCCTTATTAATAGCCACCCTGAAACTTATACTCCAGGAACCCTTCCCGACGACATTAGCGACCACATGCTTACCTACATTATTAGACAAAAAGTCCATATTCCAACTACTCATAACCTCAAAACCTCCCGCTTAAAAAATTCTTTAATCCAGACAGCTTCCTAACTGAATTACAAACATGTGACTGGTCACCACTAACCCATCTAGAACTTGATGAAGCCGTTACCTAGTTTAATACTAACTTTCTTCAAATCCTCGACTGTCATGCACCTTATCGCACTACTAGAATAAGAACAAAATCTGCCCCATGGCTCACAAAACAAACTAGGCAGAAGATACTCCTTAGAAATAAAATCTGGTCTAAATGGAGAGCTACCAAATGCCCAACAAACTGCCTTCACTATAAACAGCTAAGAAATGCCACCAAGAAGGATATTCCTAGAGATAAAAAAGACTTCTACCTTCAACTGCAACAAACCAGCCAACAAACTCCACAAAACTTTTGGTCTGGAATAAACACACTTCTTCAGCCAGGCCACACCCTTACTCCAGACCCAACTGGTTTCAACCATAATAACTCCAACCAGATCCATGATGCCTTTAATAAGTACTTTACTGAAGCCATTCTAACCCTGACCAATTCTTTACCACCTTTCACTACTTCCCAAACTAATACCTACAATACTTCATTGCCTACCTTTCAGATACAACCTGTATCTATATCCCTCATCTGTAAGCTACTTCAAAAACTGAAACCTTGCACCCCTTCTGCTGACCATCTCCCATCTGAATTCCTACAAATAGCTGCAAAACCCATAGCCTATCCAATCTCTATCCTTATTAACAAAACTATCTCAGAAGGCAAAATCCCTGCTGTATGGAAGATATCCCACATCATCCCACTACACAAAGGTGGTCCTTCTACTGAGCTTTCAAACTATCACCCTATTGCTTTACTCTCCCCTTTAGCTAAGATCATGGAAAAATGTATTCACAAACAATTACTTAACCACTTACTAAAAAATAACCTACTTGCAAACTGCCAACATGGCTTTAGGCCATTCCATAGCACATTGACTGCCCTCTTATCCTTTACTGACTCTATATATAAAAATCATAACAATAACTTTTTTTCCTCTGCACTATTTATTGACCTGTCAAAAACCTTTGATATGGTTAACCATAACTTACTACTAGGCAAACTAAATTGCCCATTCTCTCGATCCTCAAGCTATACAATGGTTTAGGTCTTTTCTGGAAAAATAGACAGCAAGCAGTACTCTGGCAGAACAATCTGTCTTCTCTACTCCCAGTTAATATTGGAGTACCCCAGGGCTCTATCCTAGGTCCCTTACTCTTTTCTTTATTTATTAGCAATCTACACATCAACATACCTCAAGCCACCTGCATTCAATACACTGATGACTCCACCTTAATCTGTACAGCCAAGAATATAGCCACTCTCCACTCTCTTACCCAAACTGTTTTTTTCAAAATGTTGAAAACTGGTTTATGCAACACTGCCTCTGCCTAAATCCCCAAAAAACTAAATTACTACTTTTTACCCCTACTCACAAATCACCTACTCCTTTCTTCTCTATAACCTCTAACAATGGTACCAACATTACCCCAGATACTACAACCCGCCTACTAAGTGTAACAATTGATAATCGTCTCAGCTATGATGAACACATCAACTCCATTATAAAGTCTGTTAACAAAAAACTTGGCACTGTCTATAGAATCAAACCCTTCCTTACCCCTTCTGCAAGGAAAACTAGTGCCCAAATCCACCTCATTTCTACCCTTTTCTATGCCTGTGTTATATATATACTAACCTATCCTCAAACAACCTCTCTAAACTCTCCACCTGCTATAATAGCATAGCTAGATTAATCACAAGCTCCCCCTTTAAAACTGACCACTGCCTTAACCTCAAACAACTAGGATGGCTAGAATTGAAAAACCATATACTCTGTCAACAATTACTTATTACTCAAAAGATCCTATACCACCCTAACAACATCCCTATCCTCACTAATCTAATTACACCATATACAAATCTATCCACACTACACTCTGCTAATAAGCTTCTAGTTTCCTCAAATAAAGCTAATAACAAAGCTGGGGATTCACTCTTTTCAAACACTGCAGGAAAAATCTGGAACCAGCTTCCCTCAGAATTATCTTCCCTTGCTTCTACTTCTCTTTTTAAAAAACATCTTAAAGAACATCTAAAAACTCACTGGCTTTGTCCATGCACTAACCCAGACTGATATTTTTCTACACTTTTACTCTTACCCCTTTCCCTACTCCTGTAACTTATGTCTCCAAAACTAGTTGCTACTCTTTCTTTGATTTATGAGAATAACATTGGGGTTCTCTTCCCCTACCTTAGCCTTGCTCATATCTTCTACTGTGTTTGGTATAATTATTTAGTAGAATTTTTACTAAATCTGCTATAGTTTAAAAATACATTATTACAACTGCTTTTAGAACAATACTAGACCGTACTGTGATTCTCTATGTTTCTATGCATTGTTAACTTTGTCACTGTTCATGCTTGGAGCTTTTCTCCCCGAGTCTCTACTGAAAATGGACATATATCCATCTAGACTAGCCCGGTTAACAAATGTAAAATAAATAAATAAATAAAATAAAATTTGTTATTACAGTGCATGCAGACATCTTATGCAAGATGTATTATACCTTCATTTATGGTTTACAACACTCTTTTTCAGGCTCTCTCACTTACTCTATATAACAATACATGCAGAGAAATAATTCAGGACTTATTATGCCTTTATTAATGGGTTACAACACTCTTTTTCAGGGTCTCTCACTTATTTTACATAACAGTACATGCAGAGAGGTTATTCAAGCCTTATTATACCTTTATTATTGGGCTACAACACTTTTTGTCAGGCTCTCTCACTTATTTTATATAACAGTACATGCAGAAAAATTACTAACCTGCCTGGTGGCGCAGCCTTAGCAGCCTATCTGCATAGGCTTGCTGATTCGCGGCACGGACACCTGCAGCTGTGAAGTAAATGAAGTGATATTGAGACATATACCTATCCATGCTATCGACTACACTAGCAATTTTTACATACTTCAGTCCATGGCTACCTACACAGTAGTGGGGCATTTTGCATCCCACGGGCCTCCTGTATCCATTGGTTCAGTTGGTCCTGCTTGCGTCTCTTCAGGTCTGCATGGTGATGTCTAACCTACTCACCAGTCCGAACGAAGCCTGTGGCACTGGTGAATTCATGTGCAAGACGGTTCCAGGCTTCCGCTTTGTATTCCGTGCCCTGGAACTGGCCCTGCAGGAGTCTAGCATCATGATGATGGATGAGGAGCCAAACCATCACTTTTGACTCCTCAATGCCCCACTGTTGCGCTCGGAAGCGAGAGCCCTCTCCGACACCAGCCATTGCTGCCTGCAGATGGGAGCTACAACCAGTTATGGTGAGTATTCCCACCTACGGAGCTTAAATATGCCTCATTTCCCGCACTTATTTGTGATTGGCTGGATTTGAAAATTCTCAGCTGAGTGCACACCTGCTTAGCACTGGTTAAACTTTGATTAATATGTATATGACAGTCCATGAACATCAAATGCTGTCATGGCTTAGTGGATCAGTACTGTGATTATGGTGCACACTATCCCGGGTTCGAGACCTGTCATTGCTTTTTTATTTTACTACTGGCCTGACCGGTATGGGGTGTGGCTGTGTTTAGCCGACTTTGCTCAACTTTGCCCAACGTTTACTGACGTTGCCCGATGTTGCGCTAGTTAGCGCAGTGTGCAGCTTTGTGCAAACATGTTTGGTTTGCGCTGTTTGGCGCGATGTGCAGCTCCACGCAAAGCTATTGTGCTAGTTAAACCAGTGCTTAGCTATGGGCAAGTATTCTTAAATGTGCTTAATAATGGGAAACGTTGCTTAGCAGTGCTTCACATTGCTTAAGATAGGTTACTTATGCATTCATTAGTATGCATGACCATTTCACCTTTTTATATATATTTAAAATATCGTTCACTACTACATAGGCCATTTTGATGCATTTTAATAAAATTTAAAAGGTAAATGTCAGGAATTATTTTTATGCATGGATTTCCTACAGAAAATGGAAAGGGGAGTGGTGGGACTCAAACCGGGAATGCCTCCTCTTTGTGCGAAGGCTCTATCATTCCACTACTGCTATTTGGCTTCATTTGCATATAAGTGGTTTATTATCCTCTTCGATGTCTAAACTGCTAACTGTAGCTAAGCAATGGGCACACCCGCGCACACACGCGCAAATACGGGCAGCTATATTGTGAATAATAAAAAAAATTGTTTTACATTTTATTTCATTTGTACAGGGGTTTTGAATGTGGGGGAGTGTAGTGTTGGGGGTATACACATTTGAACGGACTTGCTCATATCTGCTGACATTTGCAGATTTAGGCGCTTGCAGGGGCGTGGGTATTTGGACTGCTTGGCAGTCTGACACGACCCCTGCACTTCTACATGTTCCGTGTTAGCCTGGGAGTTGTGTCAGCGTGCCCTCATGCATATGCATGATGCGCTGATGTCATACTTTTCAACGGCAGTCTCCGAGTAGGACTTTGTTTATCTTACATGGAGGATTACTGAATCCCCCCCTTAATTATTGGATTTTTGTTTATTAATAATCTAAGTGAATAATACTACTATTTTAACTGTGTGCGATTTTCTTTGACCTTTTAAAAAGTTAGGCTGCTAATGATTCACCAAGTATTCTGGTTATTTCATTCAACACAATTGTTTGAATGACTATAGATTCTGCAAAATAAGTTGAAATTAATCTCACTTACTGCCTGCATTTATTCATCATGCCCCCCCCCCCCAGACATGTTGTTTCTGCACTTCATTTTCTTACTCTCCCTATTTCAAAGTATTTATTTACTATGCTTTTTCCTTGTATGTGTAACTTGTGTACTTCATTTGGTTTACACAACCAGAATCATAAGTAAAACTATTATACCTGTAGTGAGCGTAACATAGAGGAGAAAAAGGGTAAATTCACAATACATACTCAACTAGACCATTCAACTGCCTGCCACTTTTTAGTTCCATATACTCATGAACCTCAGAAAAAATCAGCATTTCTCTAACGATTAGCTGAAACTACTATCCCAGATTTATACATTAAAATTTTACAGTATACCAGAAGATAATTTCATACATGGTTTATTTAATGCTTTTGCCTTTACAAAATCACATATTAAAATCTTACTCAATTTTATCTTTAAAAATAGGACATGAGACACTGGCTCAGACAAATATATATTCTGAAACTATTACAGATTTATAAATACTAGTTTTACATTTACCACACATGGACAGAAGTTTTTGAGTTACTTTAACATTTGATTGTAAATCAAGGAATGTTGTGTATGTTGCCGCTTGTCTAAACTGCGACAGGAAGATTACTAGGAGACTATCACAGTGAATATATATATGAACATATATATGCCATCTAAACTATAGACATGACTAATGCTTTATGTAAACATTCAAAGTCATGCAAACATTTTTAAAAAATCATTTTTTATTACTAATATTTTAAAGACAGATGTGAGAGGAAGGGATTTCAATGGTTTAATTGAGAAAATAAAAAAATAATTTGAGTGGCAAATCAGAACTGATGCTGGCCAGCTACCAGATTTAAGTGGTAACATTGGTATAAAAGCACTTATTAAAGTTGTGAAAGAATTTTAATGTGTGATCTTTACAAAGCTGATTTTGACTGATGGTTCTAAAAAGTATGACAGTCGTTAACTTGTATTACATGAAAAGTGTGTTGTTCAAGGTCTTATTCTGAGAAAGTCTTTTGACATTGTGAAGACAAAGCAATAACTAAACTGAGTACTTTGATTTTTTTTTATTTCTTTTACTTTCTTATACCCATCATATCCATTTTGTGCTGGTTGTCCAGAAATAGATCCCTGACAATTTATCATTGCATCAGAATAAAAATTAATGTGTAGTTCCCCGGGGATTTATGATTAAGGCTCACCCCTCCCCCCAAATTCCGATTCGTGCATTGACATTGACAAACATTTCATGAAGCTAATTTTTATTTGTGTGTGTGTGTGTGTGTGTGTGTGTGTGTGTGTGTGTGTGTGTGTGTGTGTGTGTGTGTGTGTGTCTGCCTGTCTGTCTTTATATATGGATATGCATTATGACACACTTTTCTGATAAACTTACAAAATAATTTTACATGGTTGCAAGCATTTGGACCTATATTCCTTACTTGGCCTTTTGGGCAACTTGTTTTTGTCATTTAGATTTGGTTCACAACAAATGTATACATTTGAATGTCAAGACTGGAAGTTCACTAAATTAAAGAAGAGTTTTTCTGCAATGTTCTCATCCCAGAATAACGACATGATAATATGCGTATATTTTTGTGACTTGTCTCAGTGTTTTAAGCCAGTGCTTTTGAGTAGTATCCCACATTCCTACTTGAAGTAGGAGGAGTTATATGATATTCAGTTTGCACATTTTATGCTAATTATATGTCCAGATTTTTATCCAGATGGAGTCTTTGTGTCTATGTTTTGATGTCTGCAGGTTCACAGGGACAGATTTAACATCCTTCAAATAAATTATATCCAAACTCTGAACCTGTTTCATAGCAGGCCTTAGGCTTAGGCCAACTAGGTGGCTGCCTAGGGTGCCGGTCTAGCAGGGGCACTTTTCTAGTATTTATTTGCTGTAAGTAGACCAGGATGGGGGCACCAAGGGGTGTGGTAGAGGGCGCTGTGGAATCCTTTTGCCTAGGGCACCGGTTGACCTAAGGCTGCTTTTATATACCATTTATTTACTTCTTTATTTTTCACACTTGGATATTATGTTTCTGTACAATGCTTTGCCTCATATTTTCATACACGTCTTTGTGACTGGGTGGTGTTATGGAAAAATTCTGCATCCAGTCAGTTTGACATTACTTAAGTAAGAGTACTGAAGGCCACAATGCATTGTCACTTTTTATGAATGTGCTCTTTCTGCTTAATTATTTAATGATTATTCATATTTTTGTATCAAGATCCTTTTTGTTTAGTTTTTGGGAGTATGTCTTGTGTTTAGGGACTGTGATTGGATAGTGTTGCCGATGACATAAAAGTATGTGTTTGCATTGGTTGTGATTTCTTTTGGTTGACGGGGTACAATTTTTTTGTGGTGAGGTTAGTGATCGGTAATTGTAGAATGGGAGTATGTAGAGTTTTATGGTTATATTTTTTGCTTTTAGGCCACAGTTTTGTTGCATAAGGATGTCAGCATTATGTATACTGATGGGGATCAATACTGGGTTCAGAGAAAATGGTTTTATAGTAGCAGTTTTATTGTGGTAATCATTGCTTTGTGTTAAGGAAAGAGTCAGGTAGCAATATTTGGTAGTTTAAATATTGTGGGATTATGTTTCTGCTTTGGAAGTGGACCATGTGCATCTATTATTAAGATGTTGGTGGGTGTAGAGTCATCCACGGGGGTGTTAGGATACATTGGTATGTGGCAGACAGCAGTTATTATTTCAGAACAGTGGCAGGTAAACTGCTATTTTCATTCTGAATCAGCTTTCTGTATTGTTTTCATTCCTTTAAATCTGGCATCAGTTTGTTTTGTTTTGAGGGGTAGGGGTAGAATGTGTGTTTTTATTATGTTTGTGTTAAATGCATTCTTAATTTGTTAAAATACTTTATAGGTTCTCTCTCATTTCTTTTTTTCCCCACTGAAAGCATTTTTTCAGATCTATTATATGGGCTGATTTTGATGTGCGTTGTACTGTTCTTTATATTGTATTACTTTTCAGCTTTTAAATGTGTGTTCTTAACAGTTTATTTGTTCTTAACAGTTGATTTGTTTATTTTAGTTCTTTATGTGGTTTTGCAGTTTTGTAAGTCTGCTCTGCTCTTATTTTTAGTAAGAATGCTTCATTTGATATATATATATATATATATATATATATATATATATATATATATATATATATATATTATATATATATATATATATATATATATATATATATATATATATCTATATATATATATATAGGTGTTTGCAAGAT